>NW_016804830.1:375258-400324 GCF_001698545.2 Rhinopithecus bieti
AAAAAAAAAAAAAAGTCAGGAAACAACAGATGCTGGAGAGGATATGGAGAAACAGGAGTGCTTTTACACTATTGGTGGGAGTGTAAATTAGTTCAACCATTGTGGAAGACAGTGTGGCAATTCCTCAAGGATGTAGAACCAGAAATACCATTTGACCAAGCAATCTGATTACTGGGTATATACCCAAAGGATTATAAATTATTCTAGTACAAAGACACATGCACACGTATGTTTATTGCAGCACTGTTCACAATAACAAAGATTTGGAACCAACCCAAATGCCCATCAGTGATAGACTAAATAAAGAAAATGTGGCACATATACACCGTGGAATACTCTGCAGCCATAAAAAAATGAGTTCATGTCCTTTGCAGGGACATGGATGAAGCTGGAAACCATTATTCTCAGCAAACTAACACAGGGACAGAAAACCAAACACTACATGTTCTCACTCATAAGTGGGTGTTGAACAATGAGATCACATGGACACAGAGAGGGGAACATCATACACTGGGGCCTGTCAACGGGTGGGGGGTTAGGGGAGGGATAGCATTAGGAGAAATACCCAGTGCAGATGACAGGTTGATGGGTGCAGCAAACCACCGTGACACGTGTATACCTATGTAACAAACCTGCATGTTCTACACATGTATCCCAGAACTTAAAGTATTAAAACAAAATGTGGGAAAAAAAAAGTGAAAGATATTCTCATTATATGACCCAACAAACCCACTTCTAGTTATTTACCCAGGAGAAATGAAAATAAACACACAAGGACATTTATGTAATTATGCATAACAAACAGCTCTATCTCTACCAACCCCAAATTGAATCAAACAGCAAATGTCCATCAAGCGGTGAATTAATAAATACATTATGGAATATATTTACAATGAAATACTATTCAACATTCAAATGGAACTACTTATACAGGCAGCAACATCGGTGAATCTCAAAAACATTATGCTAAGTGAAAAAAGCGAGAAACAAAAGATTACATACAGCAAGTTTCCAGTCATACGAAATTCTAGGAAAGGCAAAACTATCATGCCAGAAAGCAGACCAGTGATTTCCAGGGGCTAGGGGTAGGAGATTTACTATCAGGGAGTACAAGGTGTCTTTTTGGAGTGACAGCAATGTTCTATATTGTGTTTCTTGTGGTGGTTACATGACTGTATACATATTTGTCAAAAACCCATTGATTAGAACACTGAAAATTGGTGAATTTTATATAAATTATGTCTTTTTTTTAAACAGGGTCTCACTCTGTGGCCCAGGCTGGAGTGCAGTGGTGCGATCTCGGCTCGCTGCAACCTCCGCCTCCCAGGGCGATTCTCCTGCCTCAGCCTCCAGAGTAGCTGGGACTACAGGCGCCCACCACCACACCCAGCTAATTTTTTGTATTTTTAGTAGAGATGGGGTTTCACTGTGTTAGCCAGGATGATCTTGATCTCCTGACCTCGTGATCCGCCCACCTCAGCCTCCCAAAGTGCTGGGATTACAGATGTGAGCCACCCCACCCCGGCCTTAAATTATGTCTTAATAAATCTAAAAGGACATCATTAAGAAAAGTAATAGACAAACCACAGATTTGAAGAAGATATTCAGAAAACATATATCTGATGGACTTGTTACTAGAATATACAAAGAGCTCCTATGATTCAATAATAAAAAGAAAAGCAACCGTGTTAAAAATGGGCAAAATACTATTTTTTTCTTTTTGACAGAGAGGGTCTTGCTCTGTTGCCCAGGCTGGAGTGTAGTGGCGCAATCCTGGCTCACTGCAACCTCTGCCTCCCTGGCTCAAGCCATCTTCCTGCCTCCCAAGTAGCTGGGACTACAGGCATGTGTCACTATGTCCAGCTAACAAAAAAATAAGCCAAAGACTTAAACAGATACTTCACAAAAGAAGATATATGAATGCCAATGAGCACATGAAACATTGCTTAAACATCATTAGTCATTAAAAAGTACAGAGTACAACTACAATGTGATACTACTACATACCTGCTAGAATGGCTACAATTCAAAAGTCTTACAACAACTGCATGTTAATGAGATCACAGAGCACCTGAAATGCATGTATCTTGTGGTGGGAATGCAAAATAGTGCAACCACTTTGGAAAAAGGTTTGACTGTTTCTCAAAAGGTTAAACTTACACCTACTGTTGATGTGGCAATTCCACTCTTAGGTATTTATCCAGGGGAAATGAAAACATGCCTACAAAAACAAATGTTCATAGCAGCTTTATTCACAATAGTCAGGCACAGGAAATGCTCATCAACAGGAAATCGCTAGGTAAATTCTGCTGTGTCCATACAGTGGAATCCTAGTCAGCAACTTCAAAGAAATAAACCACGATTCATGCATCCAGACAAATGGGTCCCAGAGACATTATGCTAAGAGAAAGAAGCAAGGCACTAAGGAATGAAGATGGTGCGAGTCCACTGATGTGAAGTTCTAGATTAGCTAAAACTAATCTGTAGCTAGAAATTGGATTAGTTGGGGATGGAGGCGAGTGGTAGGATTGACTGCGAAGAAATATGAGAGAATTTCCAGTGAGATGGCAGTGTACCATATTATAATAGGGATGTGGTTTGCTTGGATATAAACATTTTATCAACATTGTAGAGCTACTATTTGCACATTTTAATGTGTGCAAGTTTTCCCAAAAAATAGTAATGTCAAAAAACAATAAAAATTGAGTGGGTGAAAATATAGTGAAAGGAGAATGGCGTGACATGCTCATTGTGGAAGCGGGGTGATGGATACATAAGGATTGAAATTATACTATTGTGTTTACATTGTGTGTTTTTGAAGTTTTCCATAATAAAAAGTGAAATAAAACAAAAGGGAAGAAAAGGATAATTATACTTCACAGGGCTGTTTTGCGTTCATACAGACAATGCTGGGGACGGGGTTCTGCCGGCTGTGAAGTGTATTTTGACATAGCTTCTCCATGTGATCTGCTTCCCACTCTCATTGACTCACTCTGGCTCTTGCTGTCTGCTGCATTCTCACCTTCCCGTCACTCCTGTTTCATTTCTCTTTCCCTCCCACCTGGCTTTCTTCTTGTCCTTCCCCTCCATTGCCTTTGGTCCGTTGATGGTTAGATTAGCCCTGGGGCTCAGGGACTGCAGTCCCAGCTTCAGGGGAGATCATGAGGGAGGGGCTCAGGACAGACACCCCAAGGCATTGCTTCCTGCCCTTTCTCCTTGGTGCTTGCGCACCCCCCAACTCTGCCACCCTATGTCTCCCCAGGGTGAGGCAGGCAGGGCTCTTGCCTCATTGTCATCTGAGTGTCAGCACATCTGTAACAGGATGGACAGGCTGCTGTTGTCCCGACATGTTTCCTCCACCTGGCTTCCTTGAAAACTGTCAGATTAGAGGAAATCTGAGCCAGGTTCGCAGGCCTGCACCCTGGCTGGTCTCCCTGCTGGAGCTGCCCTGCCCTAGGCAGCCTTCCCCCTCAGCCCTTCACCTTCCACCAGACTTGGCCTCACTGCCGCAGCATCCCACAACTCTTGCACCCTGATCTGTTCTTGCTAAGACCAGCTGAGTGCCTGGCAGTCCTCCGGAAACCTTGGGCTTTGGGGCAGTACCCACGAGTTGCCTGCAGTCTGTGCTGGCTTTGTTCTGTTTTAACCACCTGTGAACTCGAGATACTTATTGGGCACCACTGTTTGCTGGGCACTGTTTTAGACTCTGTGACTACAGACATGGCCTGGACTTATGGCCTGCTGGTGGAAGTGGTGTAAACAGATGATTCCAATGCAGTGGGGCAAGGCAGGCCCTGGGGAACTGAGTGAAGTTGCAGGGGCACATGGAGGGGTCACTCAGCCTGGACTGGGGCGGGGAGGTCAGGCAGCCATTCTTGGAGGAAATGCCAACTAAGCTGAGACCCGCAGAGGGTGGAGAGGCACTGGAACAGCATGTGGGGCAGCCCGAGGGACGCACTCCCTTTCTGGGAGCTGCAGATGGTTCAGTCTGGTTCGGCTTTGTGTGTGAGGGGAGGGTCTAGTCAAGAGGTGAGGCGTGGAGAGGCTAGCAGTTCCCCTGCTGGAACTTGCCACACCCAGCCTCCCTGCCCGGATGATGAGGACTCCAAAGTGGGCCCCCACCCAGCCCTTCCTGGAGCAGCACACGGCTCCAGCAGGATGGCACTGAGTTGGTGCTTGAGTGTCCCCTCACTCTGTCCCCTTCTTCCCTCCCATTCCTCTCTCCCTAGAGCCTCAGGCCAGGCAGTGACCTAGGCAGAGCTGGGTCATCTCCTTCTGAGCCATCCACACTTCCCATCTCTGCAGGGTCAGGCTGCCTCCTCCTGCTCCCTGGGCCTCCCCCGAGTGTTCTGCTCTGGGTCTGCATTTGGGTCACACTTGGGTTGTGGCTCCAGCTCTGGTTCTCATCCTGGGCTCAGTTGTGTCCCCACGCGAGCCCATACACAGGGAGCTGGGCCTTGCCTGGGAGAGAAGAACGGCTTCTGACCACAGAGCCTCCTCCTGGGGCAGGCATCTCCTCCATTCTGAGCTCAGGAGGCCAGGGTAGGCACAAGGCTGCCATGTGGAATGAGACAGCTCTGGGGCACCTCAGGAGTGGAGGCTGGAAGAACGTGAAGGGCATGGAAAGAACTTTTAGAGACAGCTCAGAAGTAGCTGTTGGACTCAATTTCATTAGCACACTTGGCTCAGGAGGAAAAAATTTGCAGCACAGTTCAAGGGATTAGAGGGAGAGTTCTGGAGTCAGAGTACATGGAGTTCCAAACCCAGTTCTGCTAGTTATTCACCTTGCAAGTTATTGAAACTCTGTGTGTCTCAGTTGCTTCTTATTTAAAACAGGAGAATGGAAGTACCCCCTTCGTACTCTTAGGGGAGGATTGATTGAGATGAGCATGTTGAGGGTCTAGCACAGTGCCTGACACATGGTTAGTGCTTCATGAAAATGATAATGCTATTTGTTGTCATTATTCTCTCCAATTTCTCTGATGGACACAGGAGTGACCCTTGCCCATCACCCACTTGGGGGGGTGTCTCCCAGGGGTTTTTCCCCTCCATCCATCGGATGAGAACCTGCAAGAAGCAGGGTAGGCCTCACCATCCTCATTTAGGAGGGAAGACACGGGTTTTGGAGCTGAGAGACCTGGCTTCATCGATTAACAGTCGAGTGACTGAGGGCAAATTGCTCAACTTCTCAGTCTTAATTTCTTCATCAGTAAAATAAGGATTATGTTCCTCAGGGATTAGTAGTGAAGTTCAGACAGCATGAATAGATGGTACAGGGCTGAGCCCGGCTCAGCTGTGTGGCCTTGGGCAAGTTGCTTTACCTCTCTGGGCCTCTATTTCCTTACCTATACCGTGTACCATGGAATTAGGGGTACTCCATATGAAGTGCTTGGCATAGAGCATGCCCTCAACAAAGAATAGTAGCCAGCCTTGTTATTCCGATGGTGGCAATGACGATGAAGAAGGGAAGAAGCTCAGGGTCTGGGAGGGAACTGGCTGAGTCTGGATGTTCCTTGGGAGTCAGTGCTGCTGCAGCCTCAGGATAAGAGGTGCATCTTCTTTTCCCTAATGCCTTCCTGAATTGGGGCAGGTATTCATATTCAGTGTGCGTGGAAGGAGTGGGGAAGAAAGACGTCTTCCGAGGTCTGAGGAAGACAAGTTGCAGTTGATACTGCAACAAGGAACAAGTCCAGGGCACAAGCTTCTCTCTGATTGGCCCCATGTAAGCTCTGGGCCTCCGAGGCTGACACTCCACTGTGCCCAGGGGCAGGGCCGGGGAGTGCTGCTGGGCTATCCCCACCACGCCTGTTCAATTTGCTCTTCGATTTTTTTTTTCTCTTATTTTTCACAATTCTGGGGAAATTAGTGTCTGAATTCAAATAGCAAGGAGAAAACCCAGAGGTCATCTAATTTGTTTCCTACCACAAATAACCTCCCCACAAGTCCTGTAAAATAGTTGATGTTATTTGGGCAAGACAGGCACCCTGCTGTCTAACTTCAATCCCTCTAGCTGCCTGTTAGACGGTTCCCTGTCCCCTCTGACTTTGCCCTCTAAAGGGATGGAGAGAAACTGACCAGTGCCTCCATCCAAATAACCCTCTCTAGGTAAAGAAGGGTATGATTAAAACACCCCTTCTCCAGGCTAAATAATCCCAGTGCCTTTAACCCTTTCCTCTCAGGTCCTGTTTTCCAAGTCTTTAATTATTTTCACTGCCCTTCTCTGCATTTTAGGATGCAACCCTATAATCATAGAATTTCAGGGCTGGAAGGTACCTGGGAGATGACATGGAAGAGAGCCAGGAGCAGATGATTAGAAGCCTCGCCCGCCCCAGCTGCTGGAGCAGGAAGAAAGCCCTGGCAATTCCTCTTCACCAGGCCGTTTCCAGTCCTTCTCCAGCAGAGAAAATTCTGCTCACTTTCCCTCAAAGTGAAACATTCAACAAAAACGTACTGAATAGTTCTTGGGAGCCAGGCACAGTCTCGGCATTTTCACAATTTCTTACCTTCCCTAATCCCCCAATGGTCCTGCCAGGGAGCTAGGATCAGTTTCATTTCGTAGGAGAGACTAGCTCAGAGAGATTAAGTAACTTGCCCAAATTCACATATCAAGAAAGTTCTGGGGCTTCTCCACCCCAGCTCTGGCTGCACCCACAGCCAGCCATTCCCTCAGGCCCCAGGAGAAGTTCTTATCCCATGGAGAAACCCTGACAAAGTTCTGGGCATCCAGGGCTGGGCTGTAGCAGGACTCAGTCAGGATCCTGCAGAGAAACAGAGCCAATAGGACCTATAGTTATATGAAGAGATTTGTTTCCAGGAATTGGCTCATGAGACTGTTGGGGCTGACAGGTCTGAAATCCAGAGGGCAGGCAGGAGTTGATACTGCAATCTTGGGGCAGAATTTCTTCTTCTCTGAGAAACCTTGGTTTTTAACTCATAGGGCCTTCCCACTGATCAAATGCGGTACACCCACATTACTGAGGATAATCTCCTTTATTTAAAGTCAATGGACTGTAGGTGACTTCACTCTCACAGCAACACCCAGATTAGTGTTTGATTAAATGACTGGGTGCTGTAGCTTAGCCAACTTGACACAGGCA
Organism: Rhinopithecus bieti; assembly: GCF_001698545.2. Classification (NCBI taxonomy): domain Eukaryota; kingdom Metazoa; phylum Chordata; class Mammalia; order Primates; family Cercopithecidae; genus Rhinopithecus; species Rhinopithecus bieti. Next base: position 382,356 of record NW_016804830.1, read on the forward strand.
AGTACCTATGGGGCACAGGGTCCCCAAGGGATCTGATCCAGTGGGCATTTTCCACAGAGTCCTAAGCCAGTGTTGGGAAGGTGGCAGGGTACTTGAGGATCTCCCCATTATGCAAGAGTCCTAGGTCAATTTGTACTACCAGACCCAGACCTGATCACCTTTCCCTGGGGATGCCCTGTCTTGATTCTGCTCAATTGAGAGCTATAGTTAGGACCCAGTGTCTTCTCAGGGGATAAAAGCCTTGGAAGTGTAGCAGGACAAGCTGCAGACAAAACCCTCAGACACTGAGTTAAGGAAGGAAGGGCTTTATTCGGCCGGGAGCTTTGGCAAGACTCACGTCTCCAACAACCGAGCTCCCTGAGTGAGCAATTCCTGTCCCTTTTAAGGGCTCACAACTCTAAGGGGGTGTGCATGAGAAGGTTGTGATTGATTGAACAAGCAGGGGATACGTGACTGGGGGATGCATGCACCAGTAACTAGAACGGAACAGAACAGGACAGGGATCTTCACAGTGCTTTTCTATACAATGTCTGGAATCTATAGATAACATAACCGATTAGGTCAGGGGTCGATCTTTAACTACCAGGCCCAGGGTGTGGTGCTGGGCTGTCTGCTTGTGGATTTCATTTCTGCCTTTTAACTTCTTCTTTTTTTGGAGGCAGAAATTGAGCATAAGAAAATATGAGGGGTGATCTCCTCCCTTAGAAGGAGCCAAGGGCAGGAGCAAGAGGACCGTTGCTTGAATCCAAAGGGACCCAGTGAGCTAACAGCCCCGAGGGTGAGGACAGTATCTTCTTATTCTCTGTACACTAGGGCTGGGACCATGCCTGGCCCCCTGGAGAGGTGCCACAAATGTCTTTTCCTTTCCCTTCTCCTCCCATCCCAGGTAGGGTGCCTGAAACATTCCGGGCAGGTAGAAATCAGTCCTGCTTTTGAAGGGCTTCTGAGAAAGGAATTTATGATCACAGGAACAGTACTGTTCAATCTATAGAGTTCTTCCTAATATATAATCTAAATCCTTCCAATTTCAGGACAAATTCTGTTGTATTAGGACAGCTGGCATGAGAAAATTAGACTTTAGAAATTTTATTATTGCTATAAAGTTTTAAACTGCCATAGGCTTTTTGCTGCTGTCTATAGCTAGAGGTACAAAAAGAGGACAAGGGCACCAAGAAGTCAAAAGAGACTGGGCGCGGTGGCTCACGCCTGTGATCCCAGCACTTTGGGAGGCCTAGGCCAGTGGATCACTTGAGGTCAGGAGTTCAAGACCAGCCTGGCCAACATAGTGAAACCCGTCTCTACCAAAAAATACAAAAATTAGCTGGGTGTGGTGGCACAGGCATGTAGTCCCAGGCACTGGGAGACTGAGGCGGGAGAATCGCTTGAACCCGGGAGGTGGAAGCTGCAGTGAGAGGAGGTCACACCAAGGTACTCCACGGCAATAGAGTGAGACCCTGTCTCAAAAAAAAAAAAAAAAAAAGGTCAAAAGAACCATGTAAGCATTAAGACTGGATCAAACTCTTCTCCTCACAGAAACAATTATCTCATACTTTCCCTTTTGCAGGGCCAGAGGCTCAGTTCCTTAACTCCAATTGCACAGTACACTTTCATTTATAGAGTATTTATGTTAGACTCAAAGAAGAACTTCCCACAGCAAGCGGTCCTAAAGCTTGAAATGAATGGCTGAAGGAAGCTATGAAATCTTTTTTCTCACAGGCCTTTTAAATAATATATAGTTCTTTAAAAGATACATCAAAGACTTCCTTGATATAGCCTTGCCCAGGGGCAAGGGGATGGACCAGCTGACCACTCCCTCCCAACCCTGGGATTCCAATGAAGCTTGAGAAGTTTTCTCCTTTTAAGGGGTTTCCTCTTTCATCCGAAGATGACTGGTGACAGAATCAGGTGTTCCCAGGCCACACAGTAGGTAAGTGAAGGCGGCTCTACCTGCTGAATCAAGGGAGGTTGCCAGGAAGGGAACATCTTTGAGGTGCCTCATGGGAGAAGCCTGGGAGGAGGCTTGGGATTGGCCCATGGGTGCGTGTGGGAGGAGGGACTCTGTGGGGGCTTTCAGGCATGCTGGTCTGACAGGGCCAAGAAGGAAGAGGTAGAAGTTGCCTCTGCTCCATAGGAATCCTTCTCTGGAAGCCACACCTGCCGGCTCTTCTTACCTTCTAAAGCTTACAAGGGATGAGGTAGGGGCAGGCAGCCAGTCGCATCTCACCACCACCTGGTATAGGGAGAAATGCTGCAGCAGGAAGACTTTAAGCTAGACCACAGGGAGAACAAGATGAGATGTGGGAGGAGTACTGGAGTGGGAGGTTTCACGGGCTCCCTTTCTTTCAAGGCCTTTAAAAGTGAAGAGACGTCTCTGCCACAGCAGTGCAGATGATGGCCTTTGGGGGCTTTTTGCCAAGTTGCACAGGACACACGGGCTCTCAGGGCCATTAGGAAATGCCCTTATGGAACCTATGCAACTCAGTTTGAGGCTGGAGAGGGGCAGGACCCCAGTAGATGGGGTTGCCTGTAGTCAGGTCCTAAGCGAGGGCCTGGGGAGCTTCAGGAGCAATCATCTTCCTGTGAGGTGTGCCACACCCATCCAGACCTCAGTGCTTCAGGGGTGGGAATCCTCTTCTTTGGTTCAGCTCCAGGAGGGATGTTGGGGTGGTGGGACAAGGGCTTGGGGACCAGCCCTGAAGGGACAATTGTTTGCTTCTTTTCAGCTCCTGGCTTCTGGGATCTCCAGGAGACTCTACCTTCTGCTAGGCATTTGGGTAGAGCAGTCCCTCAAGGGAGGAGGGGCCCTGCACCCTGGCCTAGGAGAACCAAAAGACCAGTCAACCAACACCCACTGAGAATTCAGCCGAATAAATATCTGCTGAGTCAAGTCAAATACTGTCTCTGTGTAGCCAGGGAGGCTACTTATGTGCATGGAAAACGAGCCATGCTCATCCTGGTTGGAGAGATGGGCCTCTCTCAGCACATGCTGGTTTCTCCCTCCTCTGAGCAACCCAAGGCCGTCACACATATTTCTCTCATTCACTGTTCATGCCAAATTCAACTGATTTGCTTACTGATCTCTTCTCCCACTAAACTATGAACTCCCCAAGGGCATGATCTGGGACTCCTTCTTGTCTGTATGATCAGTCCCTTGCCTGACCCTGGCCCATGGTAGGATGCTCAATAAGTATGCGTGAATGAATGAATAATTAACAACACCAGGTGGGCTGAGCTAAATGCTTCCTAAGTAGGACATACAGGGATGGATAGATGTTACAGGGGTTGAATAGAGGCAGTGGTCACTGGGCTTGGGTTAGGGAAAGCCTCCTGGAAGAGAAATTCACCTCATCTTTCCTTTGCCTTGAATCTCTTGAACCTGTTCCCCTGACATCCTCCAGCATCCATCTTTCTATCCTCCATCTTATAAGATGTCTTCCACTTTGATCATCCACTAGTCCTCCAGCGATGCGTTGGAGCAGGCTCACACTGGCTCAGGAGAGTTGACTGTGTGCATCTCTTTCCTGTGCTCTTCACACTGGTAGCTTGAGAATGACTAGGGTGAAATTTTCAAATGCTACAAACCAGTGCTTTTTTGCCTGGAAGAGTCCGTTCCTAAACTTTTATCAGCACACCCTTGCAATCCACCCACTCACCTAGTTACTGCCTATCTGAGATCTCCTTCCTTCCTTACTCTTCCCTTCTCTTTCCTCTCTCCTTCCCATGTATCATCCTTTCTCTCTCCTTCCCTTCTTTTTTAAATTCTTTGACACAATTCTTCAACTATGTGTCCATCCATCCATCCATTTTCTTATTCATATTCATCTAGCTTTTACTTATTTCATTCACCCATCCATCCATTCATCCATTTGTTCATCATCCAACCACCCACTTATCCATTATCTACACATCTTATCCATCTGTTCATTTATTTCCTCATTCCTATTCATTTAGCTTTAACTTCCATGCATCCATCCATCCATCCATCCATCCATCCATCCATCCATCCATCCGTCTGTCCATTCACGCACCCACAAATATTATCTGAACATCTACTCTGTGTCAGCCTATTCCTAAGGCTCAGAATCTTTCCCCAGATTTCTGGAAGATGGGTGCATGAACTCTAAGAACTAGCAGAGGCCCTCCAGGGTGCCCCCAGGCTCATCCAGCATTGATGGTGAACTGTAACCGGAACCAGATGACTTTCCTCTTCTGTTTCTTCGTGTCTTCTCTGTTCTTTTCTCCTCACCGCCTGTTCTCTCCAGGTTAGGGAAACACTATCAGGGAAAGTGGGAGGGACATGTCCCAATCCAGTAGGTCAGGACAGGACTTCCCTCTCTCCTTCTCCCTCCATACCTCAGGCAAGAGCCCAGAGAAATTGGGCCTGGAATTTTGAGAAAGTGTTCCCCTCCCCAGAAGGCCCAAGGAGCTCTTAGCCAATTCACCAGTGAGTTCAAACAAGAGGGGGCCCCTTTGGGGCCCACAGACAGAGACCTCAGGCAAGAGGAGAATCCCCGTCATGAAGCCAGGACTCCCCACGCCAACACCACCCCACATACATTCTCTCAGAACTGAACTGCTTTGTGAGCTGGGCTTATCGCTGCCCTTGCTCCCAGGGGCTGTTTTTGCAAAGGATTAGCTGCTCAGCCTGGTGAGGCAAAGGGGCGGGGGCTTCCTAGCTTGACCTGGATTGGAGGGGAAGGAAGGGAAACCCACTCTCCTCCACATAGCCCAGAACCTGCCATGCCAGCCTCACCTACTGTCTGCTCTGCCCTGCCCAGCCTGGCCTTGGAGAGGCACAGCCCTTTCCTTGGGGGTTTGGAGGCTTCCCAGGACCAGGCCAGTGGGTTAGAGCCCAGAAGTGACTGTGGGGCATGTTCCACAAGAGCTGAGGGTCCCTGGTGTTCTGCAGGGGCTATGGAGAGGAGAGAATGAAGTTTATTTTTCTCATTTTTCTTCCTGAGGTCTGCATTTATATGATAGTCATATTTGAACAGGTGACTTCTAAGATTATCTGAATCTCACACTTTGCTGGCCTCTTTTTGGAGGGCATTGCCTGTGGCCTGACCCAGAGAGGATGGGCAGATGTTTTCTGAGTCACACAGCAGACCAAGTGTGGAGACAGGTAACAGTCAAGTGTTTGGGCTCTGAGGACCCAACCACCTGGCTTGGCATTGCTTGGATTCCCCTCATTGTTGTGCCTCGGTCCTTTGAACCTACACAGGGTCTGACCTGCTCTGATAGCAATAACCTAAAGTCTGTATGTATCTTGTTAGGGTCATTGGGAGAGGACAGACTCTCAGAAGCCATCTTCTGGTGAGATATTCAGGTGACTCCATGACCCCTCAGCTGAAGAAGGGGCTTTGGCTTCTAAAAGGCTTAGGGTTCAAATCTCAGCTCTGCCACTTGACTTAGGCCAGTGAGTTATCTTCTTAAAGGCCCAGTTTTCTCATCTATTAAAAGGGGGTAATTGAACAGGTTTTAGGGAAGCTCGAATGAGCTCGTATATATGCAATACCTAGAAAAGTGCCTGGAGGTTGGTAAGTACGGTTCAATAATCAGTAGCCAAATCACACGGAACCCATCCTTCCCCCTTAAGGTGAAAAGCAGTGTTACAGTCCCAGGGTGGACAATCTTTCCTCCGAAACTCAGGCCCGCAAATTACAAGGCTATTTAACTTGTGTGACCCAGTTAACAGCCCTGTGTCCCTTAGGCCTCTGCAGACACCTCACCTTCTGCCCCAGGGGCCTCTGGGTGCAGTGAAGCCTGCCCACCTGTGAAGACAGAGACTCCTGGCTCCCTGGATGAGAAGCAAGTGCGTCAGAGGGAAGCAGCCCAACTGGTTGCTGAGTTGTGGAAAATAATTAAGCTGGGGCAGAAAAAAACACTTCTTTTAAAAATCAGGTTAGGGATGAATGTGTAGGGCGTGGTTCCTGTGTAATTATCTGCTCTGCTGGCCGCGGGGCTGCCTGCTTCTCCCGGGCCCCCTGTGTCAGGCTTGTGCCTGTTGCTCCTCCCCTCCTCCCACTCCTCCTCCTCCGCCTACTTCCCCCTCCTCCTCACAGGTGTGTCTCTTCCCCCACTCCCTGCCGAGACACACCTGGGAGGTGTTTGCTCCCTGCCGAGATACACCTGGGCGGTGTTTGCTCCCTGCCGAGATACACCTGGGAGGTGTTTCCCTGTGGCTGCTTGCCCCACTCCCTGCCGAGACGCCAGCCAGAGAGGTCACCTATCCTGAACCCCAGCAAGCCTAAAACAGATCAGCTAAGCACGCTGAGATGGAAGCTGCAGATGCCTCCAGGAGCAACGGGTCGAGCCCAGAAGCCAGGGATGCCCGGAGCCCGTCGGGCCCCAATGGCAGCCTGGAGAATGGTACCAAGACTGACGGCAAGGATGCCAAGACCACCAACGGGCACGGCGGGGAGGCAGCTGAGGGCAAGAGCCTGGGCAGTGCCCTGAAGCCAGGGGAAGGGAGGAGCGCCCTGTTCGCGGGCAATGAGTGGCGGCGACCCATCATCCAGTTTGTCGAGTCCGGGGACGACAAGAACTCCAACTACTTCAGCATGGACTCGATGGAAGGCAAGAGGTCGCCGTACGCAGGGCTCCAGCTGGGGGCTGCCAAGAAGCCACCCGTTACCTTTGCCGAAAAGGGCGAGCTGCGCAAGTCCATTTTCTCAGAGTCCCGGAAGCCCACGGTGTCCATCATGGAGCCCGGGGAGACCCGGCGCAACAGCTACCCCCGGGCCGACACGGGCCTTTTTTCACGGCCCAAGTCCGGCTCCGAGGAGGTGCTGTGCGACTCCTGCATCGGCAACAAGCAGAAGGCGGTCAAGTCCTGCCTGGTGTGCCAGGCCTCCTTCTGCGAGCTGCACCTCAAGCCCCACCTGGAGGGCGCCGCCTTCCGAGACCACCAGCTGCTCGAGCCCATCCGGGACTTTGAGGCCCGCAAGTGTCCCGTGCATGGCAAGACGATGGAGCTCTTTTGCCAGACTGACCAGACCTGCATCTGCTACCTTTGCATGTTCCAAGAGCACAAGAATCATAGCACCGTGACGGTGGAGGAGGCCAAGGCCGAGAAGGAGGTAAGTGCTGGGGCCCCTCCTGCCCCTCCAGGCCTCTCCTCTCTCACCCCACCCCCTCCGACCTTCATCTTCTCCACTGGGGCTTCCTCGGGTTTGGGGCTTAAGTTTCTGCTGTCCTTGGCTCTTTTAGAAAACATTTCTTTCCCCTCATACCCCCTGTCCCCCCTAATCCCACCTGGGGATCAGAGGTGGCTCCCCAATCCCCTAATGTCTCAGGAGACAGGGACATTTTCTAGATGAGCAGATGGAGACTCAGAAAAGACTGGGGGCCTGACCAAAGTCACAGGATAAATTCAAGTCAGGTCAGAGAGTATGACCCAATGGCACAGAACTCACTCCTGGGCGCTGTGCCTGGCTGGGGTGTTTCTTCTTCTTCTCCTTCTCCCTCTTCCTCTTCTTCCGCTGCTGCTGCTTTTTTTTTTTTTTGATTTGAAGAAAAGATAATTCCTCTAACCTGAGTGGGTCTGGCCCCTGGGGAATGGGTTGTGGGTGAGGAAAGATACTAGAAGAGAGAAGTTTGGGGTCCATTGAAATGTCCTTTCTGTTGTCTTTGTAGTTTTTATTTGTGGTACAGTGGCTGCTTGTTCTGGCTGATCCCCAGCTGGTCTCTTGACTTCCTCTACAGCCTCCTTTATCCTTCTCTCAGCTGGGCCCTGTGTTTTGCATGTGTGGTTGTGTGTAGACACATCTATTCCTGCAGGCGAACGCTGTTGGGGAAGTTTGGAGTTTGTGTGTGGATGGCATGTACATGTACAGCTAGTCCCTGACTTAGGATGGTTTGATTTCTGATGGTGTGAAAGTGCTATGCTTTCAGTACAGTATTCCATAAAATTCAACACTTTATTACAAAATAGGCTTTGTAGTAGAAGATTTTGCCAAACTGTTGGCTAATGTAAGTGTTCTGAACAACTTTAAGGCAAGCTAGGTTAAGCTATGACGCTTGGTAGGCTAGGTGTATTAAAAGCATTTTTGACCTATCACGTTTTCAACTTACAATGGATTTATTGGTAAATAACCCCATCACAAGTTGAGGAGCATCTGTATATGTGTTTATTTTATGTGCACGTGGGTGTTTTTGTGCCTTTGTGGATGTTTGCATGTATTTGTATATGTAATACGTAAGTGTGTTTGCATGAGTTCTATGTGCCTCTGCCTGTACTTCTATGGGGCGGAGCAGAGGCAAGTGCAGGCCTGTGGATGTAGCATACCTGGGGCAAAGGGCCCAGCTGTGGCCACTGCCCTTGGCCCCACAGATGTGGGGTTCACTCTTTCCTAAGGCACACAGCTTCCTGCTATGGGTGGCCTTCCTGGGGCAAACCTTCCTGACCTCCAAAGCAGTGAACTCCACTTTCCTGAAGCGCTTCTGCATGTCTCAGATCTGGACAGCACAGGATTCCTCCTTGCCCAGGCTTCCTGACCAGGAGGCGCTGGTTGATTACTCTCTCCTTTCATCTCTCACCCACACCCCTGGACAGAAAGGGCTGAGGTAGGGAGGGGAATGTACTCACAGATCCCTTCCAGAAGCCTTGTTTGGCCCAGGAAGATGTTTCCAGCTTCCCCCGTCGGAAGATGGGGAAGACCCCAGTGTGGCCTCAGGCTTCATACTGAGAGATATAGATGGGACAGGGGCCGTGAAAGTCATTTTAGGGAGCTTACTTGGGAGGTTAGAAAGAATAAGAGGCAGTCATCCTCATCACAGCAACTGAGAAATTGCAGAGCCTCAGACAAGGTTTTAGGAAATGTGACTGAGTTCCAGTCCCAGTTTTTGCCTCTAACTAACTGTAAGGCTGTGAATAAGTCCTTTCCATTCTCAGTCTCAGTTTCCTAAGGGGTGAGGCTAGATTGTTGGTTTTCAAATTACCCCACAGAGCCATAGGATTCTTCGAAATGTCTTTGAGGCCTCAGGATGAGGAGGGGCAAAGAGGTGTCAAGAAGGCGGAGGGTTCAGGTTCCCACCTCGACTACAAGCAAAGGACATTCTTATTGATCATCTTCTATGTAGGATTTGGCCTCAAATTTGGACTGAACCAAGGATATCTCTGCTTAAGCCTGGGTACCTCTGGAAGAGGTGGTTCTGGTGGGCAGGAAGGTCTTGGACAGCCCCGTCTGGATGTGCCAGGAGCTTAGAGTTCAGAGTTCAGGTTCCAGTATGCGGGCCGCTGAGGGACTCACAGTTCTTTTCTGAGGGAGGGCTCATGATGTAGGTCGGGAGGCAGGGCTCATACACACAGACAGGACTGGGGAGCACCCACCCAGTTACGCAGAGTGGCTATCAGTCAACATAAAGTCGTAGTGGACAGAATGCCAGGCCAACAGAGTATTCCCTCACCTTGCAAATAGGGACACAGGCATAGAGGAAGGAAGGGGCCTGTCCAAGGTCCTTGTTTGAGGAGGAAGCCCCCTAAGCCCTCTTCCAGTGTTTGAGAATGCCTCAGGGAAGGGGCCCCAAGGGGATGGGATTGGGATATGTGTGCTTTAGGAGAAAATGCCTGGTCCCCTAAAGTGACCGTGATGGTGGGAGCTTCAGGTAGCCTGCATGTGTGTGTGCACATGCATGTGCACCTGCAGCATCGGGCTAGGCAGGGAACAGTGGAGCCAGGCAGCCAGGAGACTGAGATGGGCACCCCGACTGTCTCGGCCTGGCTCTGCTGGAATGTCAGAGGTGGGGGACATTGGCACAGAGCAGGTTTAATGGGTAGATGGGCCAAAGTGAATGAGCATGCCAGTCCTGGCATCCTTTTGAGGCATCTCCTGCAGACCCAAACATCAGCCCACACATAGCTGTTTGCAAGCAGCCTTGTTCAGAACCTGTTCTGCAGGCCAGTGGTGAAGGCCCAGGTGACATAGCCTCAGATCTGCCTTGGTTGGTTGTGTGAGGCTAAGATGACACCCAGGGCTGTGGGTGCCCGTCTTCTGGGCCTCAGCTCTATCTACAGACTCTGAGCAGAGTCTCTGTTAGAAAAAGATCGCTTGGTGCGACAATATGACAGCACCTTCCTCTAGTGGTCCCTGGGTCAGCATGTTTCCAATTCCACCCTGAATGTCACAATAGGTCCCATACATGTCCTCCTGTCTTCCCCTCTGCCACTGGACACTTCCCAGGCTAGGTTACGTGGGTGGGATGGAAATGTACACATACATCCCTGTCTGTGTCTCATGGTCTTCCTTCTGCCTATCTCAAGCTTCAGCAGGCCAGGCTGTTAAGACCTTCTGGGTGGCTGGCTGGCTGCTCTTGGGTGGCCTTGCCCTGACATGGGTCTGGCCTGCTCTGAGGTGGCAGCACGACCAGGCATGTGTGGAGGTCACTCAGCCAGGAGCATTGCTTTGGAGAGGCTCAGCCTCATGCCTCCTCCACTCTCTCAACCCCACCATTTGGTTCAGTTCAGTTCTCTCACCATAACATGGCTTTGTTTCTCATCTCGTTGCCCAATTCTTCCACGAAAGCTGGCCCACTGGTTGCTGGGCATGGGTAGCCACGGGTCCTTGAGTTTCTGAGCAGCACTGGTCTGCCCAGGAAAGCTCTTTGGGATTCGGGAAGGGGAGCTGGGCTAAAGGCCAGGGTGCCCTGGAGGGGCTGGGCCCACTTTCCCTGGAGACTTTGGTGACTTTGGGGGAGAGTGCTTGCTCTGGGACGGGGTGGGTGAGAAAGGAGGCAGGGTGACCTCTCTGGGTGCTAAGGGAGAAACAACAAAATAAAAGAGGCTTGGAGACAGGAAGCAGGGGAGCAAAGTGACAGGCAGGCAGGAGACAATCCAGTGTCTATGGCACACACCTGAGTGCCAGTGCCTGGCCCAGCATGTCCTACCTGTAGATGCAGAAACAAGCTCAACGGCGTTGAGAGACTTACACAGGTTACAGCACTCGAGATCGGCAGAGCTGGGGTTCCTCTCCGCTATTTTAAGCCTTTTTGTTCCTGTAGGATCGGAAGGGTCTTCTTGAGATCACCGAGTCCAGTGGCCAGGAATCCCCAGACCACAATCAGCTGGTGAATTGTTGAAACAAAAATTCCCAGTCCTTACCCAAGGAGGTCGTTTAAAGGTCTCCCTAGAGAATTCTAATATGTAGCTGGGTTGGGAATCAGAGATCTAGTCCAATTTCACCACAAGGAAACCAAGGCTCAGGGAGGGGAGGTTCCCACTATGCCTGTGTCCCCATCTGTAAGGTGAAGGAGACTGAGGGAGCTGCTAACACTCCGTGGCCCTGGCATTCTGTCCTCTTCCCCACTGTTGGCCTGGAGATGGTCAGGGTGATACCTTCCTTGCCCCATCTTACCCCTCCCCTGACCTGAGGCTGTGAGGAAGCAAAAGGAACAGTAAATCCCAGTTAAGCAGACTAACTGATCCCAGGCTGTTTGACGTCCGGGTGGAAATGGGGAAATCTATCCAGCATTTCAGATTCTTATCCAGATAATTACCATTTGTCTGAGAGTACAAATCTGGCAATTAACTGGCTCATTTGGCAAATGTCACAGCCGACAGGCCTTGTACTGAATTCAGGCCAGGGGAAGATCATGGCCAGTCGTCTCCTCCCTGGAGGCAGTGCAGGTACACCTATCCAGGTGGGTGCTCAGGTGTGTCTCCACCTGAAGACCACATCCAGGTTGAGGTGCTGCTAGCTGCTACACTACCCGTCTGCTCTCCGGAAAGCCTCTGCTCACCCAAGGCTGAAGGATTTCAAGGCTGGGTGGCCCATGCAGGGCCCAATCCTGGCATCAGAGAGCAAGAGGCAACCAGACAGGTGTGGGAGAAGGGAACAAAGGAGTCATTTAGGGACAGGTCTGGGCAGGGAGGAATGAAGCAGAGAGTAGGAAGTCAGGAGGGAGGCGTGGGCAGGGCGACACTGTGGGGATCAGAGGCCCTGTCAGCCATCAGGGCCTTTAACCACTTTCTGAAGGAAGAGGGAGAGAGGGAGAGACAAAGCTGGGGCCTCAGGACAATGGGGAGGGTGTGGGGAGGGAATTGGGAGGGAAGCGGGGGCAAGAGGAAAGACGTGGAACTGTCAAAGTGGGCCATCTGCGAGGTGAAGGGAGCATGGGAGGGCTTAGGTCAGCAGGAGTGAAGGGGAAGGACAATGCCACAGAAGACACACAGGACAGCCCAGTGCCACCACCTCTAGATGCGCCTCTTAAGGCACAGAATAGGATCTGAGCCCTATTGTTGCAGCTTGGCCTTACCGCTTTCCACCTGTGAGAACTCAGGCAAGCTGTGTAATCTTTCTAGGCCTCAGTTTTCACACCTGTGAAATGGGGCGGGGAGGGGAGGGATAATGCCACTTACCTCCACAGGAGGCTTTTGCTGGTTAAAGGAGAAAAGTCCTGGCACATAGTAGATGCTCAGTAATCAACACTCCCTTCCTTCCCTCTACTAGTGTTGAAGGAGAGCCCAGTGTCTTTTAAACCTTCCCATGTTACATTACTTCCTATACAGGAAAAATTGCCAAAAGCTGAACAGACACGAGGTGGATCCCTAGGTCTCACCCCAAATGCTCCTCCCCTGACAGGGTAGGACTCATCCCAGAGGTGATGAAGGAGTGTTCTAGCAGCACAGAGTTCCCAGTCCAAGGGAACTCCAAGAACCTGCTGTGTCCTGCCAGTCTGGTCTTGGAAGACGTGCTGTGAGAACAAGGCCCCTTCCCAGCCTGTGTCCAACTTCTTCAGTGCCCCAAAGAAATAGAAGGCCAAGTCTCTCCTCCACCCTGACCGACTCTTCCACCCACAGCTGCAGACAGTCTCCCCTTCTGACCCTGGCCTCACAGGTTTCCACGTCATCCGCCAACACCTCTGGCTCTGCTCTCCACCCCTCGGTGCTCAGCTAGCCCTGTTGCCCTCTTCCCTGGCTCCCTTACACAGGATGGACTCCAGGGGGACTGGCATCACCCTGCCCTTGGCCTAGACACTTCTTTGTTCTAATCCCCATTGAATTCTGCATCCCTGAACTCTATCTCCTTCGTCTGTCTTGGCCAGTGAATCCATGCTCACCTGGGGAGACCTTTCCTCCTCTGCAGCCCCAACCATGCAGCCCTCACCTTCTCTGGTCAGACCTTCTTCCATTTGCAGGTGGTTAGTCCACCCTCATCCCCTTTTTTCCTCCTTCATTTCCGCCAGTGTCCTCTAATCTTCAATTATCCACGAGCTATGCTTCCGTCTTGCATTCAGCCCAGTGTCTTGACCTCGCCAGCCTCTATGCACTCCCTGCTGTTCACTCTGTGTCTGGACAGTGTACACATTCCATCTGGATCCCAATCCAACAGCATACACTATCCTCACCACTGAACACCACCAACACCTCACCTGATCACACCTGCCGCACTTCTCACTTGCCAATGCCAGGCCCACCTGCTCACCACACTGCACACACTGCTGCGAGCATGGTGTGAGTGAAAGCACCTGGCCTGGCCCCTGGTCCATGGAAGGTGCCCACACAACAGTGACAATGGGGACCATTGCTCAGACGGTGCTCACGCTGTGCCAGGTGCTTTCTGGGAGCTTCACTCCCAATCCCAGGGCATCCCACAGCTTCCCTGGGAGGCAGGTCCTCTTCCTGCCCCCCATGGACCAGACAAGGCTACTGAGGCACAGAGAAGCTAGGCAACTTTCAGAGGTACTTGCTGTCCTGTGCTCCCGGTGAGCTCCCTCTGAGCCCACCATTGCTCATTTCATGGAAGGGCTGCCCATCCCCTATTTGAGATAGGACTTTTACAAGCGCTGGGCCCTGGCCTGTGGTGGGAGGGATTGTGCTTTTGTTCTCTGCTTTCCTTTCCATCAGACCTTGTTCTGGGGGTGGTAAGGTGGGGTGAGGAACCCAGGTGCCAACTCCTCCATCGCTGAGCTGGGTCAGGAGGTTGGGGGCCTCCAGCTGTTCCTCGACCTCGGGCTTCACTCAGGAGTTCTCCAGGGTGAGAAAGGTGCCTGGGATAGAACCCCCGTCTTGGTTCTCTTGGACTCTTCTTCACAGCTCAGATCTGCTTGCCAGGTCCAGCCTCCTCGGAGGCCTTTGGGGCCGTGGGATCTGCCATCCTGTGTTTCCTGGGCTCTTGGGCTCTGCATCCTCAGAGAGTGTGACGGTCTAGTTTCTGCCCTTATGGTGGGCCTCCTTTCTGTTTTCCACTCTCTCACCATCTTATTTAGTGACTGCTGGCTTCTCTCCAGCCTTTTTTCCAGAGATAGGGCCAAATCTCCATCCTCATCTCCTTAGGTCCTCTTTTCCATCTCTGGTGATGGTATTTTCCATGCTATGGCATTTCCAGCCCATTGCTGGTGGGGCAAATGCTACTGAGAACAACTCTGAATCTCCCTGCCTGGAGAGCCCAGTAATGTGGTGGTGGGGGGGGTGGTGGGGAGGCCAGGGATTCAAGGACTGTCTGGAAAGCTCTGTGGCTCTTGCCCCATGCCTTCCCCACCCTCTGGGCACCTTTTCCAAGAAAGCCAGGGAAACTCTGTCTGCCATCGGATCCACTTCCCTGGGTGCCTGCAGCAGGTCTGCTGTTAGCCCTCCCTTGGCCTGGTGGAGCGTTCAGAAGTTGTGCCGTGTGGTGATGCATGTGCCCAAGTGCTCATGACTCCTGGCTGCTGGAACTCACATTCCTAGAGGTTTGTGGCTTCCTCACCTTGACTATTCTTTTGGGCTCCTCAAGGAGATGACCAGAGAAAAGGGTGGGACTCTGCATTCAAAACCCAGTGGTAGTGGGGAAATCTGGAGCAATCCAAGGCTCCCTTGGATGCTTTGTTCTGTCAGGTGGAGATCATTCACCTATTGTCCATGCTGGAAGGGGCTTTGAGAGTCCGACAGGGCAGCCCAGCAGAACAGAGGCTTGGCTGGATGGGACTGGCCTTAGCTTCATGCCTCTCTTGTCTCTATTGTGGCTGCTTTTCAGAGAAGGGCACTTCCCCAAATGGAAGGTGAATATGGGAGTGAAAGCTAATGTCCCAGCACACTACTGATACAACCTCTTCCTAAACCACCCCAGACCCCAACAGTCTGCGTCCTCTTCCTGAGCAGGGTTCCCTACAACCCCTTCTTCCACTCTACACTGCCTTCCTCTCTAGCCTTCTCCTTCCCCAGAGCCCCTGGATAAAAGTCCCTGTCTTGCCAAAACTGCAGAATGCCTTCCCTTTCCCATAAACAGGTTTTATAGCTGTGCCTGCCCAGACGGAGTCCACGCCAGAGGCAACCCTGGCTGCTGCTTGCAACACAGCCCTATGTCATGCCATAGAAACGCTGCACACTGTTACTGCCATGAGACACTCCCTGGGCTGGGCTGGGCTGAGCTGGGCTGGGTCCCCTTCCTTTCTCTTCCCAGTGTCTGCAGGTCCACTGAAAGGGGCAAACACCCTGAAAATGAGTTCCCTCCTGCTCATGCTGGGTGGAGGAGACAAGCAGAGGTTTAGCCCTTAAAAAGACAAGGCTAGAATGTCCAGCCCTAGTGGCCTGAGAATATAGCAAGATGGTATTTAACTTACTGCTAGATCCTTGGCGACTGGCATGGTGCCTGGCATATCCGAGGTCCTGATGAATGTTTGCTGAATGAAGAGCTGAATAGATGAGTGATGAGCCCTGGCTGCCAGTGTGCCCCTGGGTGGACCCGCTCCCTTGTTCTCTGGTTCTCTTCCATCTCCTCCCCCTGACTTCTCCAATCCTGGCTCTTTCTCTGCAGACAGAGCTGTCACTGCAAAAGGAGCAGCTGCAGCTCAAGATCATTGAGATTGAGGATGAAGCTGAGAAGTGGCAGAAGGAGAAGGACCGCATCAAGGTGAGCGCCCCCAAGCTCACCTTGCTGCTCCCTTACCCCACCAGGCCTGCCTGGAAAGAGGCAGGCCTTGGCTCCCATTTGAGTCTCAGGCACACATAGACATCCCACATGTTTCTTCTGGCTTCTCCCACTTCCTCTGACATTCTCACTGACTGCCGTTCTCAGTCTGAGCCAGGCACTCAGGTGGGATCCTGTCTGTGACCTAATACCCATTTCATATTATCCCAGCAAGTAAAGACCCCAGTGTGTCTTCCGATGTTCTCCAATGTCTGTTCTGCCCACCAGACTCCCCAGCCACCAAATACACACCATTTCTTCTCTACTTATGCCATTGTGGCTAAATATGTGTCTGCCATGGTTTGGGTAATTGCAAACTACAATCTGAAATCACTGCCTGCTTGACCCTGACTACATACACAGCTGGCATACACATTAATTTTCTGAATACACATTTCTACATATACATTCATTTTCTGAAGATGTTTGGTTCTGGTTAGAGTTTCAGGGAGCATATTGTGACCCATGGGAGAACTTTGGGGCCCACAGGGAATGATGGCTCATATCAACTCACCAAGAAGAAGGAGCCACGATAGGAATGTGGGCTGTGAACAAACCTGGCTATCTCTATCAGTAGGTGGCATCCCTCAGTGATGCCTTTGAATGAGATTCTTGGCTAAACAGACTTGCCAGGTTAGGGCAGTGGGAATGCCCTGACCCTGTGCTGGAAACCTAAAGACATACCCAACTAGCTAGATTTCTTTCCCTAACTAAAGCCCTGCCTAATCCCTTCCCTGACTTTGGACCTCTAGAGCTTCACCACCAATGAGAAGGCCATCCTGGAGCAGAACTTCCGGGACCTGGTGCGGGACCTGGAGAAGCAAAAGGAGGAAGTGAGGGCTGCACTGGAGCAGCGGGAGCAGGATGCTGTGGACCAAGTGAAGGTGATCGTGGATGCTCTGGATGAGAGGGCCAAGGTGCTGAATGAGGACAAGCAGACCCGGGAGCAGCTGCACAGCATCAGCGACTCTGTGTTGTTTCTTCAGGTAACAAGCCACTCCTCTGTCACTCAAGCCCTTAATTTCCCCGTGCACTTTTCGAGACCCCCCTCCATCATCCATCCATCCACCTATCCACTTATCTACGTATTCATCTGTCCATTCATTCACCATTCAGCCATCCAACCATCCATCCATTCATCCATCTATCCAAGCGCCATTCTCTGTTTAATTTTTTTCATCCAATCCATTTCTCTACCTACTCTCAAGATGGCACACAAATATCACCTTTTATGAACTTCAGTTGACACGTGCTAGCAGTGCTGTAGGCTCAGTAGGAAAGAGTTCTGAGATCAGTGAATCGGGTAGAGGGGCAGTGGTGTAGGAGTGCTGCCTATTTGTTATCTTGGATCTAGTCCATTTGTCTATTCATCCATTCATCCTTCCATCTGCCAGAGTGTTTTGGATACTACTGCGTGCCCAGTACTCTATTAGGTGCTGTGGCAAATAGAGAAGTACAAGACATGGTTTCTGCCCCCAAGCAACTGCAATCCAGCTGGGAAGATAAGACATGTACAATTAGAGAACAATATAGAAAAGTGTGTAATTAAATGATAAAGCATATGGCTCAGGAGATAAGTGCCTGTAGAAGCTCAGAGAAGGGCAGGCGGGCTAGAGGAAGCTAAGACAGCTTTGTGGAGGAGGTGGAGTTTCAACTGGGTCTTGGAGGCCGGTTAGGATTTGAGAGGGAGGACAGAGTCTTTGGTGAGGAGGAAGGGAAATGAGCAGTGCTAAGGCAGCACTGAGCATGGCATGTAAAGGTAGAAATACCACTGTGGGCCGGGCGCGGTGGCTCACATCTGTAATCCTAGCACTTTGGGAGGGCAAGGCGGGCGGATCACCTGAGATCAGGAGTTCGAGACCAGCCTGGCCAACATGATGAAACCCCATCTCTACTACAAAAACAAAAACAAATTAGCCAGGCATGGTGGACTCACCTGTAATCCCAGCTACTCAGGAGGCTGAGGCAGGAGAATTGCCTGAACTTGAAAGACGGAGGTTGCAGTGAGCCAAGATCGCGCCACTGCACTCCAGCCTGGGCGGCAGAGTAAGACTTCGCCTCAAAAAAAAAAAAAAAGAAAAGGAA
>NW_016804830.1:401539-438929 GCF_001698545.2 Rhinopithecus bieti
ACCCTTCCTCAGGCTGTTTGGACTAGGATACAGAGATTCTAACCCTCCCCCTCCTTTGAACTTGCTGCCAAAGTTGTGCAGCTATAGCAAGAGGCCTCCAGAGCAGGGACATCCTGGGCAGTGGCTGCACAAATGCCTCCTCTCTGTGGGTTGCCCATCAAACTGAGAGACTGGTTTTGTTCAGATCTACATCTAATTGCCGGGCCCAGCCCAGCAGCTGTGTGGATCCTGCCCCTGGTATGGGCCAGACTCCAAACTGGTGGCTTTGCAGACTCTAGCAGGCGTGACCTAGAACTGCAGCCATGCCTGGAGGGAGGACTTGCCTGTCATCATGGCCATGCTGAACAGTGCTGAGCCCAGAGGCTGGACTCGGCCTGGTGGGCTGGGCTGGGGATGGTGGGACACTGTCTCTGTGACTCACCAGCTCCCCTGAAGTCAGCTCTTCTTCTGAGTCATGCTGTCCCCTCAGAGGTCAACTGAATCACGTCACAGAAAACCTCTGAACCTGAGAAACAACATTGTTAAGTCCTTTTCCACCCAGTCCCTTTAGGGCCTGAAGCCTGGGCACTTTCCCCAAGGCCCCACCCAATGTCCCAGGCGTTGCACGGGGCCTTGAGAGTACAGCCTTATTAGTGAATGCTAAACGTGAATACCCCAAAGGAAAGGACCCCTGATTGCTCTCCAGACACAGCATATGATTCTTTGGGGGAGGAGAAGGGGATGAGGGGGATAGGAGTGTGCGGAAGGGTTGGGGTTCAGGAGGCCATTTGTGCACCTTGGTGATGGCAGTATCACACAGTGTCCCTGTGAAATGTGGGGGACATTCAATCACACCCAAGGACAGATAAGCCATTTCAGCAAGACAATCATTTGGCTTCAAACGGCACTCAGATCCCGAAATCCTCCTTCTAATGACAATAGTGATGATGCTAATGGTGATGGTGACAGCTGACAATGATTGAGTGTTCCCTCCATGCTGGGCATTTCGCTGAGCTCCTCATGCACATTACCTTATTTTCCCTGCGGGGTGTACTGCATTTTACAGGTGAGAAGGCTGAGGCTCAGAGACGCATCCTTTCATAGGGCGCACAGCTCGGTAGGGGGTACGGCGGGGTTGAACACTCTGCTATTCAGTCTCCCGTGCCCTCTCATTTGAGAAGCTGCAGCTGCCGGTGGGTGCAGCAGTGGGGTTGAGGAGTGTGATAATCATCAGCCCTGGGGTACAAACCCGGCAGGGGAGCCCCTCCGGTGAGGTCTGGCCAGGCCTGGGGGGATGGCCTCGACTGGGGTGGAGTGAGCCTTGCAGAAACTGTTCAGCCTCCTGGCCGCTCAGTGTCCCATTTCTAGGTCACAATGATGGCCACAGCCTCTGTACAGGTGTGGCCCTGCATCCTGTATGAGGTGTGTGGCAAGGTGGCAAGCAGGAGCAGGGATGGGCACTGCTGATTCAGTGGCCCACACCCGTGCCTGGGGCCGTGGGGGCGGCTCCTCTGCCTCTATGTTGTTTTTTTGTGTGGCTGCTGTGTGGATGCTGGGAGTGTGTCTGCTCTAGGAGGTGGTGGCTGGTGAGTCAGACAGTGGAGTGACCATCCACTCCTCCCTGATGCCAGCCTGCCCACCAGACCAGGAACTCGTCCATACCTCAAAGGCCCCTGTGCTAGGAGACACCAGGCCACTTCATCCTGGGCTCTGTGGGGCACAAGGCTGGGCTAACACCTAGGAGGGCATTTGTTTATTCTTTGAGTATCTACTGTGCACCGGAACACTGACAGGCGCAGGTGATGAAGATGAAGAATGAGGCTCTCAGGCACATTCCTCCTCTTGCTCAGGAGAGAGAGAGGGAAGGACAGGGAAAGTAGAACACAGGGAAGTCGCAGGAGAAAGGAATGGACTGGAGGTGGCTGAGGGAAGTCAAGCGTCAAGCAGCAGATCTGTTTGAGTTAGGGGGTCTGCAGGTGAGTGGCCCCCACCATAGGAGCTCACTCCACTGCCTGGATCCCTGGGTCATGGAGGCCAACATTGGGACCTCATCCCCTCACCTTAGGCTGCCAGCAGTGGCTGGGACTGAACCCGGAAGTAGAGGGCCAGGGCTCAATCCCCAACTCTGCCCTTATTGGCATGTGACATTAGGCAAGCTGCTTCTCTTACTTCTTGAGTCTCAATTTCCTTATCTATCTCGGGGGATATAACCACAGTTGATGTATGGATCAAATAAGAAATGGGCATTGAAGCACCTTGTAAAGGTGAAGTGCTAGCAAGTGCTGTGCACACGATCTTATTCACAAGGGCTCCGTCCAAGAGGGTGGACGACTCTTTGCAGACACCCTCTCCACCAAGAACTCAGGAACCGAGCAAATGCCAGTCAGGGCGTCATATTCTCGGAGATTTCGGAGACTTGGCTCTCCCTGGGACATAGGGGGTGGGCTATGGGGTGACTCATCTGAGCCCCCAAAGTCCCCAGTGGGCTGCCTCCTCCTTCCCACCTGGTTCCTCTGCTGACCCGACCCTCTCCTTCCTAGGTGGTGACCATCGCTACATGAACAACTACACGAACAGCTTCGGGGGTGAGTGGAGTGCACCGGACACCATGAAGAGATACTCCATGTACCTGACACCCAAAGGTAAGAGGGAGTCCCCTCACCTCAGACCCAGCGTCTCTCCTGCTGCCCAGGGGACCACGAAAGTCCATGCAGTGACTCTCAGCCAGGTTCCTTCTGGGTGGGGGTGATGGTATGTCCAGTTTGCCTGGGAAAGTCCTGGCATCTGCATGTTGTCCTGATGTGATTATGAACAGCGTCTGCGTTCGCTCTCAGAAGCGTCCTGGTTCGAATGAGAAGTTACCTGGTGCCAGCTCCTCAGAGGCGTTCCTCCTCGGCCACACAGGCAGCCCCTCTGCCCTCCTTGCCCTCTCACTTCTAGCCCACACCTCTGCTTCTCTTTCCTTCCGGAGGTCTCCTGGGCTCCCTTCTGCCAGGCTGGTGCTGTGTTTTGCTTTGGTTCAGGTTTTGTAGGGGCTGAGCCCTCTGAGACGGCTGCCGACCCCAGGACCATTCTGCTCCCCTAGGCGGGGAGAGCAGTGCCTCTTCTTCTGAGTTTCCCGGCTCTGCACCCTGGCCCCCTTGGCCCTCCCTCCCAGGCCTTGGACAGTCCCAGCCTGCAAGGTGCTGGCCTAGCATAGACCAGTGCCTGCCTGTCCTTGTCCCGTGGTGGCCTCTCATTCTTGGGCGCCAGCAACAAACCACAGCAATATCCGTTACATAAGGGCGGGTGTGCCGTCCCTCGGACCATGAGGGTGTGTGCCTGTGCGTGTGGGAGAGTGGGGCTGGGGGAGGAGGGAGGCATGGGGAAGGCACAGGGGCTGGGGAGGGGGAAGCCTCCAGGAGCTAATCAGTAATTCACACATGTTTTACACACACACATACACACGCACACACAATGGGAGAGGCTTGGGGGATTTGGAGAGATGAGCTCAACAGAAAAGCACCTGTGCCGCCCCACCCAGTTTGAAAACAACCCCTGGACTTCTTGGTTGTTGGGCTCTCCCTCCTCTGACATTCCTGGTGTGGGCCAGGCCCCAGCCAGCCAGTCTGCCTCCTCCCTGCCCAGGGTGCTGTGCCTTTGGGCAAGTTCTGGGAGAGGATAAGCTGTTCTAACCAGTCAGCCCCAGCAACCCTCTCCTCAGAACCCCCACCAGGCCTCGCCCCAGCCCTGTCCCTCCTGTCTCTCCCTACCATCCATGGACCAGGCCCTGGGGTGCCATCGAGTGCCCTGATGGGCTCCTGTGGGTCTCTCCTGCTCTGTAGGAGACTGAGGGCCCAGTGTGAGCCTCCTGCAGATGTGGGAGGGGGTGGAGGGAACAACAGCACCTACTATGATGCCACCCTGAGGGCTTAGGGCCTGGGGGATCTTGGGCAGGCCTCAGTTTCTGAAGAGAGGGGAGGTTGTGCTCACATGCTGGGAGACTTCCCAGCTCTGTTGCTGTGAGTCAGTCTCTGATGTCTGTGATGGAAGAAGCAGGTTCCCCCCAGCGTCCCTGCCCAAGCACTGTGGGTAGCCTGTGCCGACAGGAGGGACAGGAAATCTGCCCTCGGGGAGCTCCCAGGCTCAGGGTGGAGTTGTGGGGAGGACACCAAGGAGTCACCAAGAAGATGAAAGAAACAAGTCCCCTAAAGGGACTAGGTCCTGAGTCTGGGAGCTTTGAGGTCAGTGGGATTGACAGTGGCTGTGACTCCTTCCCAGGAGGGGTGAGTTTCCGGGAACCTGTGCTCAGTAGAGGGGCATGACTGCGATGGGCAGAGGGCATCAGGGACCACAGGCATAAAGGCTTACAGGAAGGACTGGCAGGGTCAGAACTTGGGGTGTGGTGTTATCTGAGGGTCAGGTGGGGAAGGACAGGGGTAACAGTGGACCAGAATACACATGGGGAGCTCATTGTTTTCAGCTGGGTATCAGTCCCCACTGCTTCCTCACAAGGCTGTTGTGAGAGCCCAGGTGTGTGGAAAGGAAAGCACTTGTGAAGTGAGGCTCTGATCTCCCACCACTTCTGCCCCCGTGGTTGCCATGGCCTCTCCAGGTTTATGCTGATGCTCTTCTCATGGTTACTAACAGAGCCCTTCTACTCTTCAAGAGCATGCCAATTTTGGTGATAAATTAGTTGATTGCCTTATGTCAGACCCAAAGGACCTCTCTCAATGGCAGAATCCAGGTCCTGTGATGGGCACTTGGGCAACCTTTTGGGGGCAAGGAGTCCCGCATGAGACCATTCTCTGCAATGACAGCCCCCTTCATCTGCTTCACAGGTGGGGCCCGGACATCATACCAGCCCTCATCTCCCGGCCGCTTCACCAAGGAGACTACCCAGAAGAATTTCAACAATCTTTATGGCACCAAAGGTAGGTGGTGGCTCAGCTTGAGGGTGCACAGGGTTCATGTGGGGCTGTCCAGGCAGGAGGGGCGTAGAGGTGAGGCCAGGGGGCATGGGGTTCAGACCCCAGTGTGAGATGAATGTGGGAAGCTGGGATGGGTGGGGGGCCCAGACACGGGTGGAGAGGGGTCCTACCTACCGAGCTTAAAGTGTGTGTGTGTGTGTGTGTGTGTGTGTGTGTGTGTGTACATGCATGGGGGACACAGTTAGGCTGGAGGAAAAATAGCCAGGAATCTCGGCATCCCTGGAGATCCTTGAGTCCATATGCTCTTCTGATTCCTGAGGAAGGATTTGGGGAAAACTGGAGCTGAGCAGCCACCTTGGGCTTAAGTGTGGGGAAGCCCCCCAGCAAGTATGAGGGCACGAGGGCCCAAAGAGAATCTACTGATTTGCGTACTTCTGCAATGAAAAGTCGTACAGTGGTTAGTTGTTAGCTTGGCTGTGACTGGAAAGGAAGGCATGGCAGGAAATGGGACTGGCCCTGGAGCTCCAGGAGGTGAGGTGAGTGAGCAGCACCTTAAGACCTAGATGAGATGAAATGGGGGTGGGGACGTGGCTTCCCAAGGGGGAGCTGCTAAGTTCAGGGTCTCCGGCCCAGTGCTCCGAGGGGACCATTTGCTCAAGGGCAGGGCCATCCACTCAATGAGACCTGGTTCTGGGAGTCCTTGGTTCTGTCCTGGGGGCTCCTGGTCACATGCCAGCTATGCACGGGGAAGGAGGGGACTGGGTCAGCCCCCGCCCCAGACGTAGCACTGGAGGACTCTTCTGTGAGGACAAGAGCCGTGGAGACTGGAGGGTCAGGGGCACCACAGCAATGCCTGGGCCTCTACATCCAGGATTGGATTCACAGCCGTGGCCAGCGGCACCCCCTCCTCCACATATGCAGTAGACCATGGGCACCTTGAGGACAGAGCTGTGTCTGTCCTGTTTGCTGCTACAGGCCCAGAGCTCAAAAGTAGGAGGGGGTCAGGAAGCAGTCGTTGAGAGAGAGACTAAAGGCATGAGTGAACAGAAGGGCAAGGTATCTGGCCTCGCAGAGCCCTGGCTGGACGTGCTCACTAAGGCCTTGCTACAGAAGCTGCCTGGGATCCCTGTGGGAGGGCTTTGCACAGGGGCAGGTGGCCAGCCCCAGCCATCTCTGACCCCTGAGCCCAAAAGTCAGCCCCCAGCCCTCCCCACAAGCAGCCAAGGGGTGAGCTTGACTAAGGAGGTCACTGATGTTTCAAGCCTGGCAGATGGGGGTGCTGAAGAAGTGTGCATCACCCACGGGGGCTCTGAGCCCCCCACTCCAGTGCCCTCTGAGTGCCCTAGCAGCTCCTCCCACCCCCTTCCCATTGCCTTCTCCTTTGGACTATGGGACATGCCTGCACATAGGTGTGTGCTAGCCTATTCAACTTGGCAACTATCAACTGTCTCATCCCCAAGTTTTAGGATGTGTTTGTATTTATTTGTTCATTGGTTCATGCATTCTGTCCATCAACCATACAATGAGCACCTTCCAGGAACCAGGCTCTGTGCCAGGCACTAGGTGTGATGTAGGGGCCAGACAGGTACATTCCTAGTTCATGTGAGCTCACTGCGGGAGACAGACAATTGAACATATAGTTGCCACCCAGAGGGTAGGGGGTACAGGATGATGTGGGGATGGGACTGAGGCACATGCAGACATTGGGGAGGTGCCATGTAAGCTGACACTTGAAGACCCCACCCTTGAATCGCTGAGGGTGGGAAGCAGGAGAAGTGTCCTAGGCAGAGGACAGGGTCTGGGTACATAGCCTGGGGCAGGAGAGAAGCTGGAGTGTCTCAGACACTGAGACTTAGGCTGGTTTGAATGTCCAGTGGTGGAGGGAGGGCAGAGGCAAAGCCAAGAAGTGGGAGATGGTGGGTGTGTAGCGGGGACTAGGGAGAGCAACTCACGACAGAGCCATGGGCTGTGCTTGGGACGTTGTGCCTTATTCTGAGGACAGTGGCCTATAGGTAGGGGAGGGACCAGACTACACTTTATATTATAGAAAGATAGCTATGGTGGCAGAAGGATGGGGGTGAGGTATGACTAGGATCACAAGTGGCATCCTGGATTAAGTTATGGCCAGCGGCTGGAGAGTCACAGACCTGGCTTTGTCCTGGTCCTGCCTCCTCTCCCCCTCCCAGCTGTGGGAGCCTGACAGCCCTACTTTGCCCTGCCAGGTAACTACACCTCCCGGGTCTGGGAGTACTCCTCCAGCATTCAGAGCTCTGACAATGACCTGCCCGTCGTCCAAGGCAGCTCCTCCTTCTCCCTGAAAGGTGAGCTTGCCCACCCTGGCCCCTGCTTTCCTCCACAGCTGCCCCACACCTCCCAAACCCTGCTTGGGTCTCTTCCCTGAGCTGCTAGTTCCTCCCTCACCTCCCTGTCCAGTGACCGCAGCCTCTCACTGGACAGAGATCTGGCCCAGGACAGACCCTGCTTATTTCTTGAGGGCCTCAGTTTCCAGGTCATGGCGTGTGTCTTCCCAGGCCTCCCTGCAGGCTGATGGCTGACACTGAGAGTGCCTTCACTGTGCTGTGAACCAGAGCTCCTTTCTGGTCTGTCTGGGCTGAGGCGGAGGGAGTCAGGGCAGCCCCGCTTTAGACTAGCATCTTTGCAACCAAGCTCAGAGAGCGCACCTGCTCTGGGCCTCTCGGGCTTGCTGTCCTAACCCTGGGTGGTGGCCACACTGACAAATTCCTGCCTCTCTTTAGGCCCTAGTCTCTGGCTAGTGAAACAGGGGAGAGGCCACAGAGCCAGGGAGAAAAAACATGAATTTGGGTTTTGGAGTCTGGCAGCACCTGGTTTGGAATCCTGACTGCTGCTTATAAGCTGTGCAACTCAGGCAAACTGCTGAGCTCATAGATACGGGGCCAGATGAGAGCCCGAGAGCTGTCGCTGTGGTCTTTGCTGAAAATGAGGGCAGGAGTGGGGGCTGGGCCACATCAGCGTTTCCCAGGGCTTGTTTCACCGCTCTCTAGTCTCTACCTACACGCTGCAACAACAGCTCTCAGTGGTCAGGACGGGGAGGACACCCCGTACCCCCTGCACCCGACCTCTCTGATCCTCAGGGTGCTGCTTCTCCTACTGCAGAGTTTATTTAACTCCCAGCGTTGGCCGGCTCTAGGGTCCTGTGGCCATGGAGCACCTGCCAGCATCCTGCAGAGTCAATCCTGCAGGCGCCCCTTTGGAAAAGACAGGACCAGACGACCCTAAGGCCCCCCAAGACTGATCCTCTTTTCTGGCACTCTGTCCCCCGCCTGCCTGCAGTGCTCTCCAGCACTCTGACAAGGGAGAGTGGTCGATGCCTCCTGTCCCCTGGGGCTGGGGGCATCCCGAAGGGGCAGGCTTGAACCAGACCCCAGCTATGGGCCCCAGGCCCTCATGCATCTCCTGAAAGATCCCAGAGACAGCTCTAATGGCTGTGGTGGGAGTAACCCTGTCTCTCTTCTGGCACCCCAAACATCTGGCTTGGAAGTCAAGATCAGCAAATTGGGTGGGTTCAGGAGAGGGAAAGGGGCTATGCAGGGCAGACAGATCCCTGAGCAGTGGCCTCTGAGGCCTCGTCACTCAGCTGTCCCTTCTGGCGTAGAGTCCTACACTATACCCAGGGCAGGGATTCTTGGAGCTGCCGGCAAGATGAAGGAGACAGGACTATGGGTGGAGGGTCCCAGCCTGCAGAAGCCCCGGGCACGTCCTAGCCCTGATCCGGGCCTGGGGAGCTCCAGGACTTGCCTTGGCCTGTTTGGCTTCTAGCAGGTGCCTTTCTGCTCTCTGCTCAAGCCTGGACAACAGAGCACCTGGCAGGGGAGGTGGCCGCCCTAAGGTGTGATTCAGAGCAGCCTCCAGAATGAGGGGTGGGTCCTTTTGGCCCCTCGTGGGACCAGCACTGTGCCACTAATGCCTCTCTCTCTCCCAGCAGGCACTGGGAAAACCCCCTATCAGTTTACCACCTTGGGACAGGCCACTGCAGAGTTTTCCAAACCACTGGGTCGCAGTGGGCTGTCTAAAAATAATCCCGGTACCTGCCCATTTTTCCATTCCTCCCCTTTTCTCTCCCACAGCGGGGCAGGTGGGACATGGGGAGCTCTCTGCCACTTCTAGGGTGTGCCGGTCCCTTCTCCCCAGAGCTCCCTGGAGAGGGATGCATGCCCCACCTGCCACCCCAGCACACTCTATCTGGACTTCTGCCTGCTACACAAGGCGGGTGACTTGGGCCACCCTAACCCCACCCCTGTTTCCATTCTCCCCTCTCTCATGGCTGGCGTGGGATTTTCTTTCCGGGAGCTGAGAGATGAGGCCTGAATTACCCCTCTTAATCTCCACTCATGATCCCTGGAATGCCCCCCTTTCCTAAGGCTGCCCCCACTCCCAGATGCAGGAAGAGACCCAGGTTCTTTGCTCCGTCTCCTCCCCCTCCTCCTTGCTCAGTGCCAGCCTGGGAAGGGCCAGCCCAACAGGCAGCCTGGCGGTGCTCATCATGAGCCTGACCTGCTCATCCTCGCTTAGAGCAGGGCAGGACAGGGGCTTCCCCAAGACAGACCGCAGCCTCTCACTGGACAGAGATCTGGCCCAGGACAGACCCTGCTTATTTCTTGAGGGCCTCAGTTTCCAGGTCATGGCGTGTGTCTTCCCAGGCCTCCCTGCAGGCTGATGGCTGACACTGAGAGTGCCTTCACTGTGCTGTGAACCAGAGCTCCTTTCTGGTCTGTCTGGGCTGAGGCGGAGGGAGTCAGGGCAGCCCCGCTTTAGACTAGCATCTTTGCAACCAAGCTCAGAGAGCGCACCTGCTCTGGGCCTCTCGGGCTTGCTGTCCTAACCCTGGGTGGTGGCCACACTGACAAATTCCTGCCTCTCTTTAGGCCCTAGTCTCTGGCTAGTGAAACAGGGGAGAGGCCACAGAGCCGGGGAGAAAAAACATGAATTTGGGTTTTGGAGTCTGGCAGCACCTGGTTTGGAATCCTGACTGCTGCTTATAAGCTGTGCAACTCAGGCAAACTGCTGAGCTCATAGCTCATAGATACAGGGGCCAGGCTCAGTGAGGAGATGTCTACAAAGTCCCTTCCACAGTGCTTGGCACAAGTGGGGCTCCGTGAATGGGAAGCATCGTCCAAACAGGGCAGGGGAGTCCAAGTGAGCGCCTCCTGCCGGGAAACTCTGGCAGGTCATGCTTCTGCGTGGTGCTCCTGGTTTCTGGGAAGGGGAGGGCCTGTGGTATAAACCTCCGGGGAAGGTGAGTGGAAATCCCTGCAGAGCAGTGTGATGCTGCACTGGATGTGGGTGCAACACTCCCCTGCTGCCTGGTCCAGCCCACCTGGCCAGCTCCTCCTCCTTCTGTTTGCTTTGCTGCCTCCTCCCTTTGGCCAGCCTCCCCAGGAATTTCGGTTGCGGCGCCCTGGCTGCTGCACGCCTCTTCAGGCGGCTGCATTTGGTAATGGGCTGGATGATGCTTGGTGGTCACTTTGGAGAAGGCAGCTGTGCTGCTCCGGCCCCGGGGGCCCCTGACCACCAGCAGTGCTCCCTTTGACTTGAGTCTCTTGTCTTCCCAGGCTATCCTTCCCTCATGCGGAGCCAAAGCCCCAAGGCCCAGCCCCAGACTTGGAAATCTGGCAAGCAGACTATGCTGGTAAGGGAAGTGCTGCCGGGAGGGCCTGGGCACACCCAGAGACCTGGGCGCTGAAGGGGACTCCCTGGGGGAAACAGGTTCCAGGGCCTGTGGGAGGATGATGACTTCTCTGGGCCATGGGGTAGAGAAGGAGGCAGCAGTGGCCTGAATACCTGCACACAGCAGAGGGTAGTAGAGAGCCAGGGCTAATGGGCAGGGGACTGGCTAAGCACACACTGTCTGGACCTCAGTTTTCTGATCTATAAAGTGGGCAGCCTTGGGGTTTTATTTGGCGAATGCTTGTTGGATGCCTATGCTAGTGGAATGGCAGCTTGGGTTCTGCCAGCTCTGGGATTGTAAAACAGCCCAGCGGGAGGACAGGCCTCCTCCTAGAGATAGGTCCCACCTCCCCGGGGCAGTTCTCCAGTGCTGACAGCATAGAGGCCATTGGGGTGATAGTGTGGGGGTGGGAAAGGCTGGAAAGTTGGGAATAGATATATTTAGGTTCCGTATCTAATGACCCTAGGCCAGGGATATCAGAAGAGCAGCAAGACAGGGAAGCATGGCTTTGGGGTCCAGGCTACCTGCTGACTGTGGGGTCCTGGACAAGTTAGATACCCTCTCTTGAGACACTTTCTTGCTTTTTATGATGTGGGGACTGAGATGATCTCCAGTGCCCGTTAGATCTGACATATCTGACCCTGACTGAGAG
Organism: Rhinopithecus bieti; assembly: GCF_001698545.2. Taxonomy (NCBI): domain Eukaryota; kingdom Metazoa; phylum Chordata; class Mammalia; order Primates; family Cercopithecidae; genus Rhinopithecus; species Rhinopithecus bieti. The sequence continues at coordinate 412,788 of NW_016804830.1, forward strand.
CTCAGTGATCAGGGACTGTAGTTCACATGCAGAGCCCCCATGTGCCTAAATGCCTTGCTCCTGAAGGTCCATTCTAGGCCCTGCTACAGGAGTCAGCCAGCTGCCGTGGCAAGTGGGTGGCATCAGGAGCTCTGCTGGAACCAGGGCCGGAGCCCTTGGCTCTTGCTGTCCTTGCAATTGGAGGTCAGAGCAGGAGAGGTGATTTGCCCTGGACCACAAAGAATGGCTGGGGATAGTTTAATTGGAGAGAATCTTTAATTGCTGGCGATGGGAGCTAAGTGATCGTGTGTGTAATTTGGAGCTGGGCCCAGGGGCATTGCAACAGCAGGACTGCAGAAAGCAGATAGGGGGAGATAAAAGAAGGTTTCTGTTCTAGACTCAGTCCTTCCCCTCCCTACTACATACTTTTCTACCCTCTCAGAGCCTGGGACCCTGAAGAGAAGGCTCATCAGCACTTTGAGGCCCCTGGCAGGGCGGGGTTCTGGTGTCCAGCAAGCAGCCAGCGCTGGGAGAGTGGAGGCAGGTGCTGGGGTGCAGAGGCTGAGCTGGGAATCAGTTTCCCTGGGGGCTGGCCCCGGCTGTCTCACTGACTTGCTGTGTGACCTTGCGTGCGGAAGAATGATTCCTTTGTGCCTCAGTTTTCCCATCTGTAATTAGGATGATTTCCTAGCTCTTCCAACTGCCATATGTGCTGTGACCTCAAGCCAGGGAGGGGAAGGGAGGGTGAGGGGAACATTCTGCCCTGATGCCCACCTACCACTCTGGGCTTTTAACCAGACAATGCCATTCATCGACCTGCAACCCAGATTATTGACCCAGTCTTCCTCAAAGAAAGGCTTCAGCCATTTCCAAATCTATTCACTTTGCCCTATGAATTGCTTGGGGTCCCGGCTGGCCCCTGGGGGTCAGGAGACCTGGTCCAGGCCCTGCTCTACCAGTAAGTAGCTGTTCTTTCCCCTCCCTGGGTACCAGTTTCTTCCTTTGTTTAATAGGTGGTTTAAGCAAGGTCTGAGCATCCCTCAGGCCCACAAGTCCTGCTGTGGACCAGGCATAGGCAAGGAGCTGAACAGGAGGTGTCAGTTCCCTGGCAGACAGGGCCAAGGGCAGTGCACCCTTGGGGTGTGTGTATGAGGGGCAAATGATGTCTCCTGTATTGGGATCCACAGCGCATGGGGGTGGGCTTAGCCTCTGACCCAGCTCAGGGACAAATCCTCTTCCTGAGACCCTCCAGGGGCTGATGGTGCTTGCATGGGTGAGCAGCAGCTAAGTCGTGCTCTTCCACTCCATCTTGGAGGGCTGCCTCCTCAGGGCCCTGATGAAGTGATCTGGGCGGGGCGGGGCACGCTGATTTCACGAAATTACTGGGAGATACGATATATGGAGAAGGTTGGGAGAGCTGTCACTGGGCTCTCCAGAGATGCTCCCTGAATACCAATGGCTGGGGGAGGAGGAGCAGGACGAGAGAGGCACAGGGCTGTGGGGAGACTGGGACTATGTTGGGCTGGGGCAGTTGTTTACCCTCTCTGCACCCCCTCTGTAAGGGAGATTTATGCAGAGAGAGCCAAAGAAAATCCTGGAAGCCCTCACCATAAGAGAAGTGATGCCGAGAACTGGGGGCTGGGGGTGTGGGTTTTGGAGGCAGCCTGCTGGGGCTTGGATTCCAGCTCCTTGCTTACCAGCTGAGTGACCTTGGGCAAGTTGCCTAGCTTCTCTGTGTCTTGGTTTGCTCAACTATAAAATGAATATGATAATAGTAATCTATGTAATTGGGTGGTTGTAAAAATTAAATGAGTGCATCCGCATATAGCCCTCGGCACAGTGCTGTGAAGTTCCGTGGAGTAGAAAGTGTTATATAAATAGCAGCTGTGGTAGCACTGGAGGAACCTCCTGAGCTGTGGAGAGAAATTTCGACCAGTGTGATGAGGGGCTGAGGTTCAAGCTCACCCACTAACTATGGGAATGGACTCCAATTAGGATTCAAACCTATAAATCCTGACATTAGGGACCAGCACCTGATCACAGGGTAGGTAGATCTTGCAGATCAGGCCAAAGGGCTCCTAGAATTGTTGGGGCTTGGATCACTGCTACCTCCTGGGGCAGGTTAGGATAGGGTGGGTCTAGCTAGCGGGCTCATCTGTCATCTGGCCTCCCTGACCACTCTTGTTTTCCCCACAGTCTCACTACCGGCCATTCTACGTCAACAAAGGCAACGGGATTGGGTCCAACGAAGCCCCATGAGCTCCTGGCAGAAGGAATGAGGCGCCACACCCCTGCTCTTCCTTCTGACCCTGCTGCTCTTGCCTTCTAAGCTACTGTGCTTGTCTGGGTGGAAGGGAGCCTGGTCCTGCACCTGCCCTCTGCAGCCCTCTACCAGCCTCTCGGGGAGGTTCTGGCCTCTCCAGCTTCCCCACTGGCCACACTCCATTCAGACTCCTTTCCTGCCTCATGACCTCAGATGGTCAACATCGTTCCTGTGCTCAGAGGCCAACGCATCACAGGGGTGAGATAGGTGGGGACTGCCCTAACCCACCACCCTCCTCCTCTCAGGCTGGATCTGGGGGCTAGCAGTGAGTACCCGCATGGTATCAGCCTGCCTCTCCTGCCCATGCCCTGCTGTCTCCAGGCCTACAGACCTTTCTCTCCAAAGCCCCATCCCCCAGTGTTGCCAGCAGGTACCTGGACAGCACAGCCACACATCTCCCTTTCACATGGCCCACCTCCTGCTTCCCAGAGGACTGACCCTACATGCTCTCTCTAGTCCTACCTATCAGTGTCCAGCGTGGCAGAACCTGCAGCCCTTGGCCACTGCAGACAGAAACCTCTCAGTGTCTTGACATCGCCCTATGCAGGCAGTGGGTCTCCACCACAGCCACTTTGAGTCTGTGGTCCCTGGAGGGTGGCTTCTCCTAACTGGCAGGATGACCTTAGCCAAGATATTCCTGTCTTCCCTCTTCTGGGATAAATAATTCCCTTAACACGATATGATCCACCCATGAAAACAGCTACTGGCCCAGCTACCATTTCCCAGCCGCTGTACCATTTGCCTATAGAATTTCATTCAGTTTATCATTTGGCATTCTCTCTGGCGATGGAGAGTGTGGCTGGGCTGGCTGCGAAGAGTGCCTCACACACTGCCCCCACCCTTAGCCACTGCCCCATCAGAGGCTGCCTTCTCCTTCTGATTACCACCCATGTTGCATATCAAGGTGCCCAGGGATTGGAGCGGCACAGTGGGGACCTCTCCCGTCTCAACAGCCCCAGGCCTGTGGGGACTCTGGAAGGATGGGTCAGCTTGCAGGGGTCAGGGAGGGAGGCATCCAGCTTGGGTTTTCCCCTTTGGAATAAACCATTGATCTGTCACTTCTCTTGTACTGAATGACCATTTCCTAAGGGTCCCCAGGGGAACAGGCTGCAGTTCTTCTCAATGTACTTTTTGCTTCTCATGAGGGCATAGTCATCTTCCTGCTCTCCTCTTGCAGATGTGGCTCCTTTGAATCTCCCTTCACCTCCCTTACCCTGTCTGGGACACAGGGGTGCAGTGCAGGAGCCCAGGTCTTAGGGAGGCAGGCCTTGGCTGACAATGAACGCAGGGAGAATGATGGTGGGTTGTGGGCCTGGAGATACGCTCAATACCTTCTGCCATGCTCAGACCTTCTGGCCAGCCCACCCCAGAGTTCCCAAGGGGAGAAGGGCCCAGGAGTGGCTGGGAGCCTGTAACCCCCAGCACTCTGGTGCTCACACACAGGCTGGAGTGGAAGCCCACTGGAGGCTTCAGACCTGAGGGCCTTCTTGGAAGGGGAGCTCACCTCTGAGGCTGGCAGGAGAGTCAGGCTCATGAGGACAGCACCATCCTGGGCTTGGGGGATGGAGGAGAGGGAAAAGGCCATCCAGTCCCTGGAAACCCAGAGTGCCCTGGAAGGACAGTCAGGGAAGGCTTCCTGGAAGAAGTGAGCAGGCCAGAAGGAGGCATGATGGTAGAGAGGGAAGAGGGTGCCAAACAACCACATTCTTTTCCCTGGTGTGGCAGGGACACCCGGGCCCGTCTGTCCTCACTGTTCTTCCTCACTCTGCTCCCCACCAGGGGCCAGGTGACACCAGGGGAGCAGTCCCTCTGTCCTAGTAAGAGTCCCTAAGTGACTGGCTGCTGGTCCATTGTGGAGGGACAACACTCTTCCTCCTCTCTGCCTTCCTGGGCCAGGGAGCTTTAGGAGCCAAGCAGCCATGTGTGCCAGTAAGGGGCTCTTGGGAATGAGAAGAGGGAGAAATGGCTGAGAAGAGAGAGACAGAGGAGACAAGAGGGTAAAGGTGAAAAAGAAAGGAGGGAGCCCAGCACTTTGGGAGGCCGAGACAGGCGGATCACGAGGTCAGGAGATCGAGACCATCCTGGCTAATATGGTGAAACCCCGTCTCTACTAAAATACAAAAAACTAGCCAGGCGAGGTGGCGGGCGCCTGTAGTCCCAGCTACTTGGGAGGCTGAGGCAGGAGAATGGCGTAAACCCGGGAGGCGGAGCTTGCAGTGAGCTGAGATCCGGCCACTGCACTCCAGCCTGGGCGACAGAGCGAGACTCCGTCTCAAAAAAAAAAAAAAAAAAAGGAGGGAGAAGGGGCCAAGTGAGTCCACGGAGGACCTTCCGGCACTGTCAGGAAGATGGACCACAAGTCGGACCCGCATGCTTGGCTGCCTGCGTGGTGCTGGTTTCCCTTGGGAGCTGGGACTGCAGAGTGTCCCTGGGGTCAGTTGCCACTCCCTACAGCCCCCTGCCCTGGGTGCTGGTTCCCTCAAACTCTCTTCTGAGAAGCATCCCTACCTGGTGCCCCAGCAGGTCCACCTCTGTGGGTACCGTGCCCTGCAGCCTCCTGGCCCTTCTTGAGGACCCTGGGGTTGTGATAAGGGCCCATTCCTGGGCTCCGGAGATGCCCAGACTCTCAGAAAGACCCTGGCCACAAGAGGCTCCCAGTTCTCCAGGCTCTGCCCTAAGCCCACCAGCTCCAGAGGAGGGGAACTGGATGGGGCCCAAGTCTGGCTAAATTCCCCTGTGGGGGCAGCCGGGCCCTTGCCTGTCCTGTGCCTGGACCGCACCAGGGGCTGCACCTGCTGCACAAAGGCTGGCTGGTGGGACGTTGGGAAGACCGCTGTGTCGGGAGGCCCAGGGCTGTGCTGGGAACTGGGTGGGGACGTCGCCGAGCATCATACTCTCCCCATCAGTCCCCACCAGGTCCATTATCGTCTGAGCTGTGATTATAAAGCAATCAGGGAAATCCTTTCTTCCCAGTTCTTGAGAATGCCTCTGTCCCCAGCATGAGTGAGAATAGGAGGATTACTCCAGGCCTCGAGTGGCTCAGGGGAGGGGAGAGAAAGGAGGGGGGCAAGGCTCTATGTCCACTTCTGTTCCTCTCAGACTGAGGCAGAGTCCTGGCCCGTGCTCCCCTGTCTCCTGCCCTCTCCCAGCTCTGGGCGTTGGGCGATTCTCAGAGGTGTGGGTAGCCCGCTGGCAGACAAGCGAGGAGGGAGGCAGCAGAGGGGCTCAGCGGGGAGCTCTGGCTGGGTAGTTGGGAGCCCTGAGTCTCATCCAGGTTCTGTCGCTTGGCTGTGTGATCTGGGCAAACTGCTTGCCCTTTCTGGGCCTGACCTTGGTCTACAAAATGAGGTGTATTCATTGGGTCATTTCTGGGGTTCTTTCCCAGCTCCAACAGCCTGTGAGTTGGAGACCACAACAAAAGGAGGGTTGGAAGGGACAGAAACATTGAGCTTTGTCCCAGGTTGGGAATCCACCATCAGGCCTGGGCTGATAGCCAGGCAGGTTGGACTCCCAAATCCCCAAGGCTCCCTGTACCCAGTCCCCTGCCTCTCCTTTCCTTTAGACCCTGTCAGGGCCATGGGTCCCTATCTGAGAAGCCTTCTCTGTCCAGGAGGGAGGGAGGAAGACTGGAGACCCAGGAGCTTCTGAGCTCTGCTCTGGGCCTCAGGACCTGCTGGAATGTGGACTTGGTGATAGCAGGGATTATTCCATCATGGTGTCCTAGAACAGTGCTTGGCACATGGGCGGGTCTTGGAGGCTAAGAAGCAGTTAACTGGGAGGAGGAAGTGGGAGAGGAAGGTGAAAAAATCAAAAGGGGAGCTGGAAGACATCCAATGAGGGGTGCCTGGTGCATTTCATCGTGTGGAGAGCTGAGGCATGGGCTTCTGAGGGCAGTGCTTGGAGCTGGAGCCACACTGTCAGGGCCAGAATCCTGGCTGCACTGCCCATCAGCTGTAAGACCAGGGCCAAGCTGCCCACTCTGTCTGAGCTTCAGTGCAGGTACTGCAAAGTACCTGGCTTAGCAAGGGCCCAACAGTTGAGAGATTATGCTATTATTATCGTGGAATTAACAACAAAGACAATGACGACATTTCAACCTGGGATGCAGCTTGATTTCCCCTCTTTTTGGCCTTCTGCACTTGGTGGAGAGTCACAGGGTGGAAGCTGCTGGGCCCAGCCCTAGGACCCGCACCAGGGCTCCTGCAGTTCTGGGGTACGGCCGGCAGGTGACAGCATTTCACTGCAGTGAGTGGGCACCAAACTCCTGCCCCAGCCCGGGCCGTCAGGACTGGGTCCCAGGGCCCTTCCACAAGGTGAGCATCTCTCTCTCTCCTCCTTCCCCCACTTCTGTATTGGCTGAGTAGACCCTTCTGTCCTCACCTGTAGAATATGTGACCTCAGGACAGCAGTCCCCTGGTCTGAGTAGGAGATAGGGGCTTACTGCTCACCCCACCAGACCTTGCCCGAGCTGGCATGGAATTCTGCAGAAGGGGCAGGCTCCCCTTATGTGGGCCCCACCTTTGGGTTCCCTCTGCAGGTAGCTGGCCTGAGGAGGGGGCTGGGTCGGCACAGCAGGCTCAGTTCTGTAGCCCCCAAAGAGGACTTGCATGAGTCAGACAGGGCTCTACACAAGGCAGCTCTTGGTGAAGAGTGAGACAGAAAGCCAGAGTCCTCAAAGTCCAAGGGAGAGGAGACACTGAGGGGCTGCGAACTGCAGAGCTGCCTGACTCTTGTCCTCCTGCCATGTCCCGGCTACGACATGGGGACCTTTGTCCCTGCCTCCTGATGGACCATGGAGAGAGGTCAGAAGGGTAACAAGTGGGACCCCAGGAATGCCTGTCCAGAGGGGTGGGGGCTGGATGGCTGAGGCAGGGCCGGCTCATATCCCACCCACCTTTCCCACCAAACCCTCAAATCACCTCCCAAGAGTGACCCAGGCAGTTTTATCTTTCTGAGTATTGACTATTAAGTTTGAAAATGAACTGTTGTTCAGCCACAGAAACAAGGGAGATAAACACTAATTGCTTGGTGAATGTGCCAACTCCTGGCTCCTAATTCATCACCTAGCCAAGGCAGAGGCTAAGAAGAGGCAAAGGAGTGGGGAGGGGATGAGGAAACTTGGGAACCAACAGACTCTCTTGCAAGACGTGACAGTGGATGGGTGACCTCAACCCAGGCGATAAGGATGGTGCCCGGGATCCCTGAAGCTCCTCAGGAAGGACAGGGAGCCAGGTGAGGGAGGGAGGCGAGGTCTTTGACTGGGCTTATCATTTTCAATACATTCATCCCAAGTGGACATATAATGTGTTCCCTCGTTGGCCTTGAGGTTGGCTCTGATTAGCAAATTCTGTATTTCTCTGAGGTTGGTCCCATTATCATGTTAAGATCCTCAACTGACTGAATTGAGGGGCTGCAAGCCTTGTTACTGATTGGTAACTTGCAGGATTCAGGTCTGGCTGTGGAAGGTGGAGCCCTGAGAGCTTGTCTGAGAAGGAGGTGCCATATTCTTTGAGGGTGAGGTGTGGGTCTTTGATGGTTCAGGTGTGGACCTGCCTGGAGCGGGGACTGCACTAGGTGTCCTGAGCCCAAGACTGGAGGCATTGCATAGGCCCAGGGGAGGGAGAGGAGCACAGATATCTGATGAGGAGCAGGAATGGAGGTGTGGCTTGGGGGAGGCCTGCACTCATTCAGATCTTTGTGTTGGACGAAGATCTAAGCACAAGATACAGGAGACACAAGCTGCCGCTCTGCATGAATTCGCAAGACTGGGCCTGTAAGCTGATCCAGAAGGTGATGGGAGTGTGCAGGAGCCAAAACAGGGTGATGAGGAGGCGTGTCCCCTGAGGAGGGGACAGCTGTGCTGTGAGTGGGTTGAGAAGATCTGGGAGGACCAGAGGGATCTGACTTGGACAGTGAGTTTTGCGTGTGTGAGAAAGGCAGGGCTGGATCATGCCGGACTACATAGGGGCTGAGCTTTACCGTAAACACAGGGCCACCCCCATGGGACAGTGAGTAATCAGATCAGTGCTCTAAGAAGAGGACTCAGGAATGAACCGAGGTGAAGCAAGAGTATAGGCCCAGGTGCACTATGCTGGTGACTTGAGACATCGTTGATGGGACCGACTGTGGCAGGTGGAGACGCTGGTGGCATTGCAGGTGCAGGAGCAAGCAAAGACCCAAGCAGGATGTGGAGAGGATGCAAGGGTTTAGGAAACGGTTGAGAGCTGAGGGCCAGTGGGTGGAGGAGGGGAGTTAGAGAGTAGGTCCCGGTTGCAGGAGCGCTAATGCCAGAGAGGGAGGCTGCAGCACAGCTGCCATGGGCTGAGGGGGAGGGATCTGCCATGAGGTGGGTGTGGAAGCAGGGAATACTCTTGCGGGGGTGACACAGTCCCAGAGATAACCCTCTGTCTGTGCCTCTCTGAGGGAGGCAGTGTGCCACTCTGTACCTGAATCCTGACTTGGCTGGGTCAGTAGAAGAAGCTACTCACACTTCTTTACCCTCAGTTTTCTCATCTGCTGAATAGAGCTAATCAAAGTGACCGTATGGGTTTGTAAGCGGATCAAGTGAAAGGGGGCAAGTAAGTGTCACCACAGTACCTGGTGCATCATCACTTGATAAATCGGTGCCTGATGCATGGTGGAGAGCAGGACAGAGGGTCCTTTCCCTGCCTCAGGCCCTTCTTCTCTGACTGCTGCTTTTGTTTGCTGGTGGTGATGGCAGAATCTAATCCCTCGCATTTCAGGGAGGGCCTGCTTAGCTCCTTGAGGCCACCTGGCTCTGGTTCCTGGGTCCCTCCTTCCCTGGTGGCCATGCAGCCATGGGTCCCCTGGGCTGCATCTGGCAGGAAAGCCAGACCGCAGGAGGAGTGGAGGCTAATGCTTCTCCTCCCAGTGCAGACCGGCCGCTACATGCATGGGTGGCTGGGGTAATTAATTTACACATTTTATCCTGCTTAAACTAATAAGCTTCTCTAGCTTCCTTCACTGAGCCTGAGCCTTCGAGCTGGGCCTGCCAGAAACATTATCCTGTCCCCTGGGAAGTCTGATGGGGCTTATAGTTGTCCTGTGGGCTCGGGCCAAGGCTCCCAGGCCCTGTGTCCACACTTCTGAGGCTGCTTATTTTGGCTGCTCCTAGCCTGCTGGTCCAGGTATGCCACAGAGGCATCTTAAGATGCCAATCAACACTGCACATCCTGATGGAAAAGCAGGACTTGGGAGCCCATCCTTCCAGCCCCCTGCCCTGCAGCCTCCCGCTCCTGCAGTAGCAGGGCGTGGCTCAGAGATGCCTGGGAACACAAAGACTTCCTCCATGTAGCGAAAAAGAAGTCTCTAAGAAAGGTTGTGGAGTAAAGATAGTGACGTGGGAATAACGTGTGACATAGCCGCTATTTTCTTGAGAAAGGAAGAAATGCACATCCACATTTGCTTGCATGAGGATAAAGCCTCCTGGATGGATGTACAAGGGACAAGGGACTGGCTGCTCCTAGGAAGGAGCTGGAGAGCTGCGAGGCAGGGTGAGAGGGAGACTTTCCCCGTGGACCCCTTTGTACCTCTTGAGTCTTGAAGGCTGTGAATGTATCACATGTTCAAAATGCATCAACTGTTGGAAAATAAACACAAACACGGTGGAAACCCCATCTGTGCAGCACATGTTTATTGGGTGCCCCTTTGTGCCTGGGAGCAAGGGTGTGAGAGAGCAGGTCATGGTCACACCTTTCAAAAGAGCGAGGGGAGAGGAAGAGAGATATGTCTGTGATTATAATCATCATTGGTGAGTTCAATGCCAGAGGAAGCCTGGAATCCCCCGGGCTCACAGAGGAATCCAAGTGGGTAGTTAGAAAAGGGCTTCCTGGAGGAGGAGATTCTTGAGCTGTTTTGAAAGTAGCATAAGAGTTGACTGGATGGAGAAGGGAGGGAAGAGTTGGATGAGATTGAAGTGTGGGTTTCTATTCTGACTGCCAAAACCTGTGGTGCCTTTGGGTGTTAGTCTTCCCATTCATAACACAGGAAACCTTGGTTCAGGGAGCCAGGCAGGAAAGTAGTTCCAGCCCCTAGAATTTCAGCCCTCACTTACCCCTCTGAAGCTGCTGTGGGCACTCTGGTTCTGTGTGGGCTGTTGCTTCCCAGAGAGGTGCTCTCGCTAGCTGAGGACAGCGGGCCAGCCCCTTCCGGCTGCTTCCCCTACTTGTGGATTCGTCTTGTATTCTCAGATTCCAAATCCTGCAGGATTTAATATCCACTCTGTAATCTACTGGCACCAATAGGCATTATCTAACTAAACCTTAAATTGAACATGCTAGGCTTCTATTTTCCCCACGCCGTTGGGATAAGTCGGGACTCTCTTCATCCAATGTAATTTACTCTTGCACTAATTAAAGTGCGTCACTCTGCTGTCCTTGAAGGCACACAGCCTGCCCCCGACAAGGAATGCAGCCGGGGTGGACGAGGCAAAGCAGGGGCCGGGCTGGCCAATCTAGGGCTGCAAGATGGTTCCTGCATCCATCCCAAGTGCCTCTTGCTTTAAGGCCATTTCATTTCCTGAGAGATGGAGAGTTCACTTGCTGTAATATTCACTCATTCATTCACTCACTCATTCACTCCCTCCCTCCCTCCTGCATTTATTAAGCACTCAAGGCAGGCACAGAAATAAAAGCTGCTAAACATATGATCAGGCTCTTCTCTCCAGCCCCTCCCCCGATGTTGTGAGGGTTTCACAGGATACAGGTTCCTAGGCCATACCAGCTCGCAGAGGAACCCAGGGATGGGGAGCAAGAATAGCTAATGTGGCCGGGCGCAGTGGCTCACGCCTGTAATCCCAGCACTTTGGGAGGCCGAGGCGGGTGGATCACGAGGTCAGGAGATCGAGACCATCCTAGCTAACACGGTGAAACCCTGTCTCTAGTAAAAAAATACAAAAAATTAGCCGGATGTGGTGGTGGGCGCCTGTAGTCCCAGCTACTCGGGAGGCTGAGGCAGGAGAATGGTGTGACCTGGGAGGTGGAGCTTGCAGTGAGTATAGACTGTGTGCCACTGCACTCTAACCTGGGCAACAGAGCTAGACTCCATCTCAAAAAACAAAAAAAGAATAGCTAATGTTACAGATGCTTCCTAGCACCCAATGTTATTTAAAGAACTTTTTTTTTAAATGAAACTTATTTTGAGATCATTGTAGATTCACATGCAGTTGTAAGAAGTAATAGAGATCCAGCGTGCCCTTTGCCTAGTTTCCCCCAATATTAACATCTTGCAAAACTACAGTATAAGATCATGACCAGGAAATTGACATTGACACAGTCAAGATACAGACTGTTCCATCACCACGAGGAGAGATCCTGTTGCCCCTTCATAGGCACTTTCCCCTTTTCCTTTTTTTCTGACCCCTGGCAACCATGAATCTCTGTTTCTATAATTTTGTCATTTTAAGAACGTCACAGAATCATTTAACCTTTTGGGATAGGCTTGAATAACTCATTTAATGCTTTTTTTTTTTTTTTTTTTTTTTTTTGACGGAGTCTTACTCTGTCGCCAGGCTGGAGTGCAGTGGTGCGATCTCGGCTCACTGCAACCTCCACCTCCCAGGTTCAAGCGATTCTCCTGCCTCGGCCTCCTGAGTAGCTGAGACTACAGGCGCACATGACCGTGTCTGGCTAATTTCTGTAGTTTTAGTAGAGATGGGTTTCACCATGTTGGCCAGGATGGTCTCGATCTCCTGACCACCCACCTCGGCCTCCCAAAGTGCTGGGATTACAGGCATGAGCCACTGTGCCCGGCCCCATTTAATTCTTATAACAACCTGATGAGCAAGGTCAGTATCAGTGTCCTCATTTTGCAGACATATAAGTTGAGGCCAGGGCAGTGAAGAAACTTGCAGAGACAGGATTTAAGCTCAGGTCGTCCTGACAGCAAACCAGGCTCTGAAGTCTCTCTAATGTAACACTGACTTGCAGGCACTGCTTGAAGTGATGGCCCTCAAACCTCCACGTGTCAGGTTGAATTCCCTCTGCCTCCAAAACACAGCTGGGGGTCTTGGCTCTGGAATGCTAAGGTCTCAGTCCTGGAGGCTAGAGAGGGCAGTCTTAGTTTGTCCTATCCAGCCTGAATTCGCAAGTGCAGGCCATGGTGCAGGGACCCAGAGATGACACTTCCTGGAGACAGAGGTGAAGCTCTAGCTGTCTACAGGGGTTGGCCGGGACTCAGTGCTCACTCCTGTCTCAGTGGGGGTGGCGGAGGCTCATACGGTGACGTGCTCCTTCTCCCCAGTGCTCTCCAAGGCTGTTCAGCCCTCACAGCCCGGAATTGGAGTCTCAGATACTGTGGTCAGGTCAGCTATGGGGCCATGACGGGTCAGCTCTGAAGTAGTGTCACTTGCAGAGCTAACCAAGCGTGAGATTGCTCAGATGGCTGGAACAAGCAAGTCCCCTGTGCATTCCTTCTCCCTTCAGCCAGCCACAGGCTCCTTTAGCTCTCACCTAGGTCCTGCTTCTGCCATAATATCACCTGACACTGATGAGGTCACAAAGCCAGTACCCATGGGTCCTTCTCACTGTTGACAAGGGCCTCATCTCCCAGTGGGAAGCCTCAGTCCCTGGTCCCTGGAGAGGGGAGCTGGTTCTCTCTGCATCCAGTGGGAGAGCCTGAATAGACCTGCAGGAGGTGGGTGCTCCCAGCTTCATCCAGGGGTCAGATGGGCCAGGGCTGGGGCTTTGCCTGTGTGTATGAGTGGGGGATGGGAGAGGACTTCTGTATACTAGAGTTGGAGTCAGCGACATTGACCCTGGCCCCTAGGCATCAGGGATTCTCTACAGGGCAGAACCAGGGCCAATGGGAAGGAGTTATGATGGGAGATGGGTGGTTTTTGCTCAACAACAGTGAGATTTTTTGTAGTAAATAGTAGAATCCAACAGCAGAGCAGACTGCTTTGTGAGATAGTGAGATCCCCATCAGTGAAGGCATTCATTCATTTATTTAACACACATTCGTTGCCTACCTTGGCTCTTGGCACTAGAGTTCCAACTGGAACTAGAACTAGAGTTCAAGTTCCAGTTCTGCCACTTAGGATTCCATGATCCACAGTGAATTCCTTGTGTCTCAGTTGCCTCACTTGTAAACATGAGTAATAACAGTTCTTTACCTATCTCAGTGGGAAGGCTGAACAACTGCAAGCCTCATGCCTCACACAGGAAAACACACGGAGCCTTGAATGTACTATTTCACAGGTGTAATTACCTCTATCCTGCATGTGAGTTAAATAGCACGTTCTCCATTACTAAATGTCTAAGTGGGAATCTGAATCCAATTCAGTCTAATTCCAAGTCATTCTCTTCCCTCTGAACCATACGGCTGGGCTCAGTTAGGTATACAAATCTGAACTGTGGGACTTGTATCTAGAATATATAAAGAACACTTACAACTCGATAATAAAAAAGACCAAAAACTCAATTAGAATATGGGCAAAGGATCTGAATATACATTTCTCCATGGAAGGCATATGAATGACCAAAAAGCAAATGAAAAGATGGTGCACATCATCAGGCATCAGGGAAACACAAATCAAAACCACAAGGAATGCCACTTCACACCCGGTAAGACGGGGATAACCAAAGACAGACAACAGCCAGCGCGAGGCTGTGGGGAAACCGGAGCCCTCATACACGGTTGTGTGGGAGTATAAAATGGGGCAGCCACGCTGCAACACAGCCTGGCAGTTCCTCAAATGGCTAAACAGAGAGTCACCATATGACCCAGAAATTCCATTCCTAGGCTGATACTCAAGAGAATTGAAAACATACATCCACGCAAAACTTGTACAAAAATGTTCAGAGCAGCATTACTGATAATAGCCAAAAATAAGAAACAACCCAAATATTCATCAACTAATGAATGGATAAACAAAATATGGTCTATCCATACAATGGAATATTATTCAGCCATAGAAAGAAATGAAGCACTGACACATGCTACAACATGAATTAACCTTGAAAACATGATGATAAGTTGCTGGGTGCAGTGGCAAGTGCCTGTGGTCCCAGCTACTCTGGAGGCTGAGGTGGGAGGATCACTTGATCCCAGGAGTTCAAGGCCACAGTGTGCTACAGTGGGCTGTGAGTAGCCACTGTACTCCAGCCTGGGCAATATAGCACGGCCCTCTCTCTATATAAATAAAAATAAATAATAAAATTTAAAAAACAAAATTTAAAACGTATTCCACTTATTACATAATTCAATTTATATGAAAGTCCAGAATAAATTTGTAGAGAGAGAAAGTAGAGTGGTGTTTGCTTAGGGTTGGGGGTTACGGTGTGGGGTAGGGGAATTGAGAAGTAATACCTAAATGGTAGAGGGTTTCTTTTTGAGATAATGAAAATGTTCTAAAATCCGCTCTGGTTATGGTTGCACGTATTTGAGAATATACTAACAACCATTGAATTGTATAATTTAAATGCGTGAATTGTATGGTATGTAAATTATATCTCAACAAAGCTGTTAAAAAAGAGAGAAAGAGAAATAAACCTATAAAAAACATGATGATGCACACCTGTAGTCTCAGCTACTCAGGAGGCTGGGGCAGGAGGATCACTTAGCTTATGAGTGCAAGACCAGCCTAGGTTTTTTTCTAAGACTCCCATCTTGGAAAAAAAACATCTGAGGCTGTGAGAGAAGTGGCCAAGGTGTGGGTGGAGATAGAGTCTGGGGAATCTCAGCACACAGGTGCAGGGGAGACTATGAGGATGCGTGACCTTGCTTAGGAAGAATTTCCCAAGTGGGAAGATGGATGGGACCTGGAGGAATGCCTTCTAGAGGAACAGGCACTGCTTGGGTGGGGTGGGAGAGAGGAGGCTGCACCAGTGTCCTCTGGCAGCACTCACAGCCCAGCAGGAAAGGGCACATCAGTGTTGGGATAGGGGGTTCTGATCATGGCTGGGCAGGTGCCCCACCCGCCTGCCAGACCACCCACACGATCCCATGGATATGAACAGCACTCGACCCACTCCGTGTCTCCCAGGAACACAGGATTGGAGGGGCAGAGCCAGGTCTGGACCTGGGTGGCTGCTACCTCTCTGGCCTTGGTCTCCATATCAATGGTATGAAGGTGGCGGTTTCTCCCTCACCGTGTTGCATGGCGTGAAAGTGGAAGTTGTGTTGAAAGCACACGGTGAGCGTGCAGATTGGGGCCAGAATTCATCATAGCCGGCCTTGGTCGTCACTTCAACTGTGGGTAGTTGAACAGCATTACTGTTCCCATTTCACAGATGAAGAAACAGAGAGGCTGTGTGCATTGGTGACTTTCTAAAGGACACGTTGTGAACAGAGATAGGATGGGACCCAGCTCCAAACGTGTGCCCACCAGGTCATCCTTGTTGCCTCACGCCTGATAACCGAGCAGGGCTGGAAAAGCCCTGTCAACAAATGACTTCTTTTCGCCTTTAGGATGCAGCCCTTTCTGTGGACGCCCTACCTCTCCCGGAGGCTGTTGTGGGATGCAAAGCCAGTGTGAGTAGCCAGGCAGCCCTTTCTGTGGACGCTCTGCCTCTCCCGGAGGCTGTTGTGGGATGAAGGAAACTGCAGCCTCTCTGCCCAGGGAAGGTGGCTGCATTTCAAGCGGGAATCGTACAAGCGCTTCTGCATATGTAGGCCTGGTGGCATTTCTCTTACCTTACAGGTGAGAAAACTGAGTCAAGGGACACGCCTGAGGTCCCACCTCTGACAGCGACAGGCCAGGACTGTAACTTTCCTTCATTCAAACCTGGTACCTACATGACTCAAGCAAGGGAAAGGTCAGGGCACCCCTGCCTCCCACTGGCCTTAGAGCAGCCACACCCATGATCCTGAGCCTTTTGGACTCTGAGATGCAGCAGATCAAAGGCCTTATGATAAAAGTGGAGACTTAGGTAGGTACTGTGGATGGGGAGGGCATGCAGGTTGGGGTACGGGTCTAGGGGCTTGCAGACTCCATGTCGTCACCTGCAAAGCCAGTGTGAGTAGCCAGGCAGCCCTTTCTGTGGACGCCCTACCTCTCCCGGAGGCTGTTGTGGGGATGGCAAAAAAGCCCAGGTTGTTGGGAAGTAGGGCCAAAGGGCGCGCCAGGCCCTTTTTTCTGGGTGACGGCTTCTTTGCCTCTTTCCCCGGGAGGGGGCTGTTGTTGGGATTGGGAAGGGAAACTGGAGCCTCTCTGCCCAGGGAAGGTGGCTGCATTTCAAGCGGGAATCGTACAAGCGCTCTTGATAAACAGCAGGTAACCCCACTCCCAGCAGCTAACAGGATTAGTCTAAATGCACACAGACGCAGCTGGGCAAAATCAAAACACAGAACCCAGGTTAAATCATACCACTTAACGGGAGCCCTCAGAGCCTCAGAACGCGTCACCTGACTGGTGCCCGGCGTGGGGTGGGGACGTGGGAGGAGGCCGTGTGCGCTGATGCTTGCTTTTGAGGGGCTGTGGAAGCCCTGCTGCAGCGTGGGGGCCAAGGGAGCCCTGGGGCAGGGCTGTGGGACCAGGCAATGGCGCGTCGGAAGGTCAGGTGTTCAGGCCGTCATGGCGGGGAGCAGGGCTGTCTCTGAGGGCTTGGAGTGGCAGGTGGGGTGGTCAGCCTGGAAGGCCGCAGCAGCTTCACGCTGTGGGTAAGTGGGAGAGGCCTTCAAGTGCTCCTGTTGACTCCCACTCCCACTCAATCAGCCCTGTCCAATGAGGGGTCCCATCCCAGGGATGTTCACAGGAAGGAGAGAAGCCGGGGCTTTGGGTAGCTCTGGCATTCCGGGGCTTGTTCTGGCCTCCACAGGGAAAAACAGAGGGAACACCACACCCAGACTGCCGCAGCCCCTCCCCACTCCAGCCATTATCAGCTGCTTTTACAGTTGAGGACGCTGAGGCACAGCCAGTTTTCAGGTCACACTCTTTGCCCTGCCCCCAAGCTTCCTCCCAAATCAAGGCTCTAGTGAGAAGCAAGTTCCCTGTCCTGCACCTGCCTTGGGCTCAGGTCAGTTCCATCCAAGGTCACAGCAGAGCCTCATTCCTCCCCAGGGCCTGGGGCCGTCATCTGTGGGGTCCTCCATGAGCACTCTGTGGGGCCAGCTGCTGTGGGCTGGAAGGCCCCAAGGAGGAGCCTCTTGGGGAAAAGAAGAGTGGCCATGGGAATCACTTCCCAGGCTCCTCAAATGGGGTGAGAGCTGGGAGTTCATCACTGTCACCTGTTGGCCTCCAGAGTGGCCAGCAAGCCAGTGGGCGACCCCTTTTTCCTTGGACCTCAGGAATGATGGTAACAATTGCTAATGTTTACTGAGCACTTTTTCACCACTAGGATCTTAGCTAAGCCCTTTGAATCTACAATCTCCTCGAATGCACCCAGCAACTTTAAGAGCTGAGCATTGTTTGTGGCACGATCTCCATTATACTGAGGAGGTTCTGAGGTCACACACTGGGAGCCAAACCTGGACCCCAAAGTCCTATGATGTCACCTTCCTAGGATTCAGCTCCATTCCCAGGCCCTTCAGGAAAGGGTAGTGGGAAGGGAACAGGTAGTCTGGAATCACAAGACTTGATCTCAAATTCCTGCTCGTCCCCACTAGCTGGTTCTATGGCCCCGGGAGCGGGGGCCATAGTCTTTGAACTCTTTGAACTCTTTACTCTTTGAACCTGAAATTCCTGGTTTGTAAAACAAACACGGAGAAAAATCTTTGCCTTACCTGCACTGCTGCGTTGTGGGAATCAAATGAGAAAAATATACGACCGTGGTTTTCATGCTGCGAGGCGCCACATAAATGTGAGTTATTACACCACGCCCCAGAGCAGGCATGTTCCTGGCTCTGTGTGATTTTTGTTGTTGTTGTTAAAACCGTTAGGAACGATAATTACTTAATAATGATCCTATTCCTAATCCATGCACCTCTGTATGGGGACGTCAGTGCCCCTGGCATTGAGACATAATTGGTCTCTGCCCAGGGCCCAAGAGCAGGGGATAGTGCTCCCTATTTTGCAGTGGAGTAAACAGGCCTCCAGCATGAGCAAAGGGATGTCCAGAGTTCCTTAGCCCTCCAGGGTGATGTTCAGGGCTTAGAATCTGGGATTGGAGCCTTCCCCCTCCTGCTGCGAGGGCTCCCAGGCCGCCCTGAGAGTGATTTACGGCAGGAATCTGCAGTGAGTGCTGTGTCAGCGCTCCCCGCTCCCACCTTCCTGCTGTCTCCACCCCTCTTTATCTGCCTTCTCCCCGTTTCTCCTATGCTGCCACTCACCTCCCACAGCTGTCTTCCCTGGTTGCCCCTAGGCTGATTGAAGCCTAATTTCACCTCCTTTCTGGGGCTGAGGAGCTCACGCTGAGCTGTCAAGAGTGGCTGGGGAATTTAAGCCGGAGGCCCATGGGGAAAGCAGGGAGGGAGGAGTCCCTGTCCTTTGTCCCAGGCCATCAACCCTGAGGCCCTTCAGGTCCTCTTTCTGGAAAGGGTCAAAAGGGTACCTGAGGCAGAAAGGTCACGTCACCTCTTTGTGTTCATGTAACCTGTGTGTGGCAGGACCTGCATTTGAGCCTAGGTCTGTGGAATGCCCAGGTCCATGAGTGTGTCCAACACCCAGGATCATTAAAGCCTGGCACCAGGGCTGTGGGCAGAGCTGCCCCCTCAGGCCATGCAGACCCCTTCACAGAGATCCTGGTGCTTTGCCACAGCATCTCAGATTCCAAGTCCTACTGGGAAGGAAATTCGGGGGGAGTGTGCCAGGGCCAGGAGGGCAGGAGCAGACATCAGAGCCTCCTTCCTGAGCTTTGATCCGGACTGGTAAGGTACCAGACCACGGGCTTCTGGGGAGGTGTTAAACAGAGCCTGTGAGTGGGCACTGCCCAGGCAAACAGCATGTCACCAAATAGTGAAAACCAAACAGTTGAATATTCAACTTATGAAAGTCAAGGATTTATTGCTAACTCATTTTTTAACATGCATAAAATGGAAACTCTTTTTTTAACATGCTAACTCATTTTTTAACATGCATAAAAAGAGAGACTCTTTAACTTGTCCAAGGTAACACAGTACCCTCCTGGCACAGAAGCTAGGGTGTGGGTCACTCTCTGGCCAGTTGCTGCCTATGCTTTCCCTCCTTCCTCACCCCTTCCAGCATCCAGAATCCCAGGAGGCTGATCTGCTCTTGGCTTCAGGGGTGGGCCAAATTCAGAGTGACCACACTCAAGGCCACTGCTCAGCCTCCCTCCCTGGCTGCTCAGGGCCATGTGCTGCTTCTCCCTCTACACCCGGGATGCTCGTGGCCTGGGGAGGCTGGCGAGGACCTGAAATCACTATCATAACTCTCGTTTCTGGGACCAGAGGGTTAAGTGTGTACTTTGGAGGCGCTGGTGGGTACAGAAGGAATTTGGGGAGCTGGAACAGGACTCTGAGATTTAATGTGCTCCAGGGAGAGCAGGTACAGAATGGGAGGGGCAATGAAACACTAGGGCACTGGGCCAGTGGGGCCACCTGACTCTCCAAAGCCGGATCCTCCTGTGCTGACTCTGACAAGCCCAGCTGAGGAGGCTGGCACTGGCAGATTTTCCATCCTGTGGACAAACTTGTTATTTACATTGATTGGCGCGTGATTTACAGCTAATTTGTTAATCAACCACAGCCTATGCAACCTGGGTGAGCCTGCTTCTCCCTAATGATCCAACAAGATCCTGTTCTGAGAGGCTGGCCCAGGCAGGCTGTGGGAAACCGAGGGTGGTGATGTGGGCCTGGGATGGGGTGCACCTCACACCCAGGAATGCCCGTCAACCCTCACCGCCTCCATACGAAGCTGCTTCCTCTGGCTCTCCTGGATTTTCGCCACGCCCTCCCTCACCCCATACCCATACCTTAAGGCCACTCTTACTCTAGGACAGCAGTTACCGGGCGCCTTGGGCATCTCACCTCACCCCTCTGGGCCTCAGTTTCCCATTTTTTGGTAGCTTACGGATCTCTGAGTGAGGAAGATTGGTAATTTCCATGAAAGCACCATACTAGTCCGGGTGGTGTTAGAGCTGGCATTTATGGGCTCACGAGAGTGCAGCATTAAACCTTCAGTGATTTTGTGAGCTGATTGAAAAACATAGCTGTTATTAGAAATTACATTATATAAACTACAATTAAATAAGTCATATTAAACATCAAGGTAATAAATACTCAGAACTCATTACTTCCTAATTATTTTACTGCATTTTACTATCTATGTTCGAGATTATTTCCATCTCTGGTATCTGTCTGGTGGAGAGGCTGTATGATGCCACACCAGCAAGCATCTCTTCCCAGTGCCACACTCAATGATGTCAGCTTGAAATGAGCCAGGGTAGGAACATTCACAACATAGAATTGACAAGGACTCTAAATCAGGGTTTCATTCATTGTTCTGTTCTTTATCCAGACTTTAAAAAGTGATGGAGAAGCTGGGCACGGTGGTTCACACATGTAATCTCAGCACTTTGGGAGGCTGAGGTGGGCGGATCACCTGAGGTCAGGAGTTTGAGACCAGCCTGCTAACATGGCGAAATGCTGTCTCTACCAAAAATACAAAAATTAGCCAGGCGTGGTGGCGCACGCCTGTAATCCCAGCTACTCAGGAGGCTGAGGCAGGAGAATTGCTTGAACCCGGGAGGTGGAGGTTGCAGTGAGCTGAGATCGCACCACTGCATTCCAGCCTGGGTGACAGAGTGAGACTCCATCTCAAAAAAAAAAAAAAAAGTGATGGCGAATATCTTAATGATGCAGATTAAACTTAAAAGTGTGCTGTGTCTGTGACTATTACACGTCTATGAAAAATGAGGACATATGATTGCAGTAAGTGAAAACTAGTATCTGATGCCACAATGAAGTCACTCACATCATTGATGAACAAGGGAAGTTTCAACAAACAGTTTTGTCATTTCACCTTTTTTCTTTTTTTTTTTTGAGACGGAGTTTTGCTCTTGTTGCCCAGGCTGGAGTGCAATAGCATGATCTTGGCTCACTGCAACCTCTGCCTCCCGGGTTCAAGCAATTCTTCTGCCTCAGCCTCCCGAGTAGCTGGGATTACAGGTGCCTGCCACTATGCCAGGCTAAATTTTTTTTTTTTTTCATTTTTAGTAGAAACGGGTTTTCACCATGTCGGTCAGGCTGGTCTTGAAATCCTGACCTTGTGACCTGCCCACCTCGGCCTCCCAAAGTGCTGGGATTACAGATGTGAGCCACCGCGCAGCCCATTTCACTTTTTTTTTTTTAACCCATTAATGTAAATGAAAATATCAATCAGCATCGCTGTGGGAATTACACTGGCTTGTCAATTGCGATCATAGACTGGCTGCAAATACAGGAGTTCTGCAAAAATCAACTAAAGCATTCTGTGAGAATCAGTTGTTATATGTAATTTATGATAAAGGATAGTATATATTTTATTATTATTTGTAAGATATATGCCACACATTCTTTAGACCTGTAAAATTACACACATACATACACATGTTTTTCCCAAAGAACCAGTTGTTAAAGATTTACCAGCACACCACCGACTGCACTCACGGGAGAGACCATTATTCTTTTCCTCTTGAGCCCCTGCTTCAGCTCTAGGACTTGTGTGATGTCAGCTCTTAATGGCTCACCCAGATATTGGGGAAGGAGCTAGAACTTGTACTTCTCATCATCCTTTCCAGCCCCCACCAGAGGAAGACTGTTTCTAGCTGCATGGAGGCATTTCCCCCTGGGGTCCCAGCAAAGAAAGTGTCTTTGGGACACTTCCCTGGGCAGAGAGCAGAAGGACCCAGAACCCTGGAACTTGCCTGTGAAGCTCCGAGGCGTCTCCATCTTTGCTTGACTCCATCCACAGTCTGAGCCCTGGCGTCATCTTGGGTGGGGGCACCATGCCCTCTGGTCTGGACTTTGATGAGAGCCTCCTAACCGGCCTCCCTGCTTCTATTCTTGCCCGCTTTACAACATGTTCTCCACATGCTCCCAGAGGGATCCTTTTTTTTCTTTTTTAAATTTTAAAAATGGTTTGTTTTTTTTTTTAATGGAGATGAGGTCTCACTCTGTTGCCCAGGCTGGAGTGCAGTGGTGCAAACATGGCTCATTATAGCCTCCTACCCCTGGGCTTAAGTGATCCTCCTACCTCAGCCTCCTGGGTAGCTGGGACCACAGGCATGCACCACCACGCTCCGTTTCAGAGGGATCCTTTTAAAACCTAAATCAGGCCAGGCGCGGTGGCTCACGCCTGTAATCCCAGCACTTGGGAAGGCTGAGATGGGCAGATCACGAGGTCAGGAGATCAAGATCATCCTGGCTAACGTGGTGAAACCCTGTCTCTAGTAAAAATACAAAACATTAGCCGGGCATGGTGGCACGAGCCTGTAGTCCCAGCTACTCGGGAGGCTGAGGCAGGAGAATCACTTGAACCCGGGAGGCGGAGCTTGCAGTGAATTGAGATCACACCACTGCATTCCAGCCTGGGTGACAGAGCAAGACTTTATCTCAAAAAAACAAAACAGAAAAACAAACAAAACAAAACAAAAAAACTAAATCAGATTGTGCTACTCTTCAGCCAGAAACCCTGCAAAAGCCCCCCCCCCGGGTGTCTCCTCAGGCCTCGGGCTACCTCATCCCCATGTCTTAGGGCTCTGCCCTTCTCTCTGCTCCCTCTCTGCACCAGCCACACTGGCCTCTGCAGTTCCAGGCATCCCCCCTCTCAGAGCCTTTGCTCTGGCTGTGTCCTTGGTCTGGGATAATCTTCACCCAAATACCTGCTTGGCTCATTCCCTCACCTCCTTCAAATCTTCACTCAAATCTCACCTCCCTACAGAGGCCTGTCTTCAATTCCCTTCAACACGGTCCCTGACCCCCACCCCAACGCACCTAAGCACCCAATGCTGATCTACTTTCTGTTTGTTCTTAGTCTTTCTCACCTCGTAGTAGACTAATTTTCTTATTATCTTTGCAATGGAATCTGAGTTCCATGAGGGCAAGGATTTTCATCTATTTCGTTCACTGATACACCCATACTCCAAAAGCCTGGCACATGCTGGGTGTCAGTAAATATTTTTGAAGAAATGCTTTGGGGAAGGAAGGGCAGCTTCTAGAAAGGAGCATGTGTCGAAGAGCAGAAAACACTTCCTTTCTCTATTGGTGCCGGGGTGGGAGGAGGCCAGCCTGCTCAGCCGGTTTCCCAGCTCCTCTCCCGCTCAGAGCCTCTGGGGCCCTCTATTAGTCAAGGCTCTCTAGAGAGACAGAATCAATGGGATGTGTGTATATATATGTATTAAGAAAGAGATTTATTCTAAGGAATTAGCTCATGCAATTTTGGGGGTCAACAAATCCCAAGACCTGCAGCCAGCAGGCTCGAGACGAGGAAAAGCTGACGTTCCAGTTCGAGTGAAGAAAATACCGATGTCCCAGCCTGAAGACAGCCTGGAAGAATTCCCTCCTAATTTTGGGAGGCTCAGCATTTTTGTTCTATTCAGGACTTCAACTGATTAGGGAGGGCCATGTGCCTTCTTTAGTCCAGCAATTCGAATGTTAATCTCATTGAGAAACCCCCTCGCAGACACACAGAATAACGATTGACCAAAAATCTGAGCACCTTGTGGCTGAGTAGAGTTGACATAAAATTCACCACTGCAAGTGCTTTGCCTGGCCCAGCCCTCACAGAGCAGGCTCAGGGACAGGTGACCTTTCACCAAGGAATAGTGCTCTATCGAGGTGGCCTGTAAACACCACTCTTTCTCTTCACCTGCTCTCCATGGGCCTGGAACCTGGGTAGAAGGAGAGGGAAGGTGGCCTAGAATGACCTTTGAGGCCTTGGCTCAGTCTTTGTTTTCTCATCTGTAATATGAACTTAAAACAATATCCCTTATCTCACAGTCATAAGGCTGAAATGAGAAAATGCTTTGGCAAACAGAATGCATTTTGCAAGCCTGAGGTATTAATCTTGCAAGCTACTCACTCCTACACGTCTCTGGCAAGTGTCTATCCACAACAAGGAAAGGGTTAAACCTGCCTTCTTATTTGTACAGTTTCTCATGTCCCTAGGAGGAGCAAAGAACAAGGCTTATAAATAGGACCAGGGTCTTTACAAATAACAGTAGCAACAACACATTTGTCTGAGAGGCTAGGTTGAGAATTGGTGCTTGCTCCATCTTGTGCCCTAGAGACAATCCTCAGACTGCTGAACTTATCCACTCTCACGGCATTGCCCATCAGGAGGGATTGCAGTTCTGAACATGATGGATCAGATGCAATATCGGAGGAGCTTCATGTCTGCAGGCCTGTCCCAGGTGAGTTCTCGCAGGTATATCTGAAAGCCAGAGGATGAATGGGAGACCCAAGGTCCCAAATGCTCAAAGAATGTATGTTCTCAGTGGTGCTTCCTACTATCCTCAGCACATCATCCCTTCCTCCCGGCCCTGTGGGGTTGGGAAGCAGAAATGAGAAGGCACTTTCCTTTCTCCAGACCTTTTTTTCTGGCTCCTCCACCCAGTCACTGGCAAAGCCAAAGTTCAGGTAGAAACTTGTCCAGCGGGATTGCCAGAACACCAATGCCATCCGCTGCCCACCTGTGAAAGCTGCCTGGCAAGAGGTAGCATGGATGCCTGTGCCATGACACCGGGTGACGAGAGGCACAGGGTGTTCCCAGCCCAGGGGCCTTTCACGGAGACAGATGACTGATGGAAACCTGCATTGATTGGGGCAGGGAAGTGTCTGTCCTCCTGTCCCTGCCAATAGCAGAGAGCATGGACTCACCCCATCCTTGTTCTCTGGGAGGACCACACCCCAATACCCATCCTTGGATACTGTCTGTGTTGGGGCTTCACTTCAGAGGTGGATATGAAGCTGCTTGGTTTCATCTCACAGTTGAGGTGAGGCTGATTCATTCATTCGATAGTTATTTATTGAGAGCCTATTCTGTGCCTGTGTATTGGCACTGTTTTCAGTCTGGGAATCCAACAACAAACAACGTAGACAAGGTCCCTTCTGTAACGGAACTTACGTTCTAGTTGGGGAAACAACAGCACACATATGCACACGTGTAAAGAGGAGGAAAATGGCCCAGGTCTGGGCTTTGGATATATCACTGACTAGCTGTGTGACCTTGGGCAAGTAGTTTAACTGTTGTCAACCTCAGTTTTCTCATATTTAAAGTCAGGAGGATAATAACAACATTGATGTCATGGGGTTGTTGTGAGAATTATTTGAAAGCACATGAAGTGCACAACAGAGTTCTTGGCTCACACTAGATGTCCCCATGCAGACATGCACCCATTATTGTTATTGCTGTTGTTATAGTTAATATCACTTACCTAGAAACGGAATCAGAAGAGACCAAAATGCCATATTCTTTCTTTCAGTGAAGTGACACCCAGGAAGGGGTGAGCCAAAAGCCATGTCTGTACAGCATCACAAGCTTTTAGTTGGTAAAACATCAATTCAGCCAACTCCTTGAGTGTTTGGTCAACAAAGGCTTTAACAACTGACTTTTTTTTTTTTTTCATTGGTGGGATCAGGTGGTTGTTTGAATTAGATGAACCAATTGATTCTTCTAATTGGATGAATCAATTCATTGTTCTAATGTCATGGTGACCCAAACTAAGATTGGTTACAATTTTATCTAAGGCCCTGGGTACTTTCTCTTTCACGATGAGCCTTTTGGCCTGGTTCTGTCATAGTTTTATAGCTGTTAAAAACATATAATTGAGTGTGAGGATGCACGTATGTGCATGTGTGTACATACACACATATATACACAAAAGACATGCCAGCCCATCACTATCCCTGCTGAGCTGAGACCAAGAGAATGCAAACTTTATATTTTGCCAACAGCTTTTACCTCTTCTCAGCCAGTTTTTTTTTTTTTTTTTTTTTTTTTTTTT
>NW_016804830.1:439271-588519 GCF_001698545.2 Rhinopithecus bieti
TTTTTTTTTTTTTTTTTTTTTTTTTCAGAGCAGAAGCCAAAGAGCCAAATGGCATAGTCTGAATGTGGTCACTTTCCTGCCAGCCACTGGGCCAGACTCTGGCTGTTGGCACAGGGTTCTGCTGCCCTTTGTGAGATAGCATCAGCTCTGCCTGGCATGGAAAAGGGAGAGTTGGCATTGTCAGCCTGTAGGTGCTTGTGGGGAGGAGGTAAAGGATGTTGGTTACTGGCAGGCAAACCTGTTGCCACTAAAACTTGGCATGTCTAGGTGGCTTCAGCAGTCCAGACAGAGAATTAGCAGGGAGGAAGAGCTCCACAGAAGTGCCCGTCTGGCTCCTTGGTACTATCCATGGAAAGAGATTTCTTCCTTGGTAGAGAACTTGGTACCTTGCAGAGGCAAATCTATTCATAGTGAGGTAAGTCTGTAAGTCTAACCATAATCCTAGGATAACTCTGACCCATCATCTAGGAGAGGTCTCCTAGGGTTCTTTTTGCCCTATGTGTGGGGAATACACACACACACACGCACACACACATATTTTAGATGGAATTTTGCTCTTGTTGCCCAGGCTGGAGTGCAGTGGTGCCATCTCGGCTCACTGCAACCTCTGCCTCCCTGGTTCAAATGATTCTTCTGTCCCAACCTCCCAAGTAGCTGGGACTATAGGCTCATGC
This sequence comes from Rhinopithecus bieti, assembly GCF_001698545.2. Taxonomy (NCBI): domain Eukaryota; kingdom Metazoa; phylum Chordata; class Mammalia; order Primates; family Cercopithecidae; genus Rhinopithecus; species Rhinopithecus bieti. The sequence goes on from NW_016804830.1 coordinate 439,946, forward strand.
CACCACGCCTGGCTAATTTTTATATTTTTTAGTAGAGATGGGGTTTCACCATGTTGGTCAGGCTGGTTTCGAACTCCTGACTTCAAAGTGATCCGCCCACCTTGGCCTCCCAAAGTGCTGGGAGTACAGGTGTGAGCCACCTTGCCCGGCCCTGGGACTTATATTTTCTAAGTGTTTTCTGTAGAAGCAGTAAAGGCTGCTTCTGAGCTCTTGGAAATTGGTGAGCTGGTAATGTCTTGAAAATTGCTCCTGTCTGCTCTGGGAGCATCATCTCCCCTTGTCACCCCAAGTCCTTGATGGAGTCCATAAGCGCTCTGCTTCCCTGGGCCAGGAGACAGGCTGCATACCCAAGCACCTTTCCTTCCACATGCAGACAGCCCGAGAGCACTGCCTGAGGAGCCAGCAGACCAGGATCCCAGGGTCAACGCTGCCTTTTACAAGCTGTGGGACAGAGACAAGTTGCTTAACTTCCTCAGGCCTCAGTTCCCAGCTGCCCTGCCTAAAGTGGTGAGGATTAAACGAAATACTACAGGTGGAAGCAAACTGTTAAAAAAAAAACTTCAAACACATGCAAGGGGTTACCTTAAGCTCTCCGCACAACCCTCCCACCAGATGAGCTCCCTGGGACGACTTTTTCATCCTGTCTTGTTAGAAAGCTGCTTCCTTGGATAAAGCCCTCAGGAGATGCAAGATGTTCATCCCGAGAGAACCTCTACTCCCTCCTGGCCTGTCTGCCTGATCCCTAGATTTTTCTCCACCCTGAAGCTCTCAGCCTTCTCCAAAGCTAGTCCCTGAGCAAGCGCAGACTTGAGCAGGCGAAGGGAGAGCCAGAACAACTACAGAAAGAAAAGATTAGGGATTCTCTTTCTATTCCTTTCTTGCTTTCCTGTTCTGAGATGGGTGAGCAGCCTGATTTATTTTTGACAAATGTATCTGCATTATGAATTATATTGGGGATGGAATTGTTACATTAAATCAAAGTTAATTTTCGACTTCTGTTCAGGGCGCCATAAATAATCAACTCCAGGATAAGGTTATGGACTGAAGTCACCCAAATTATGCTAATGAGGATGATTAAACTTTAGAATTCTAAGTTTCTGTAAGAATAACAATCAGTTAGCATTTGCATTTCTGCCATGCCCTAGGATCTGCTGCTTTCTCTGAAGCTGCTATTAAATATAAATAATAATACAATTTTTTAAAGTCAAGTTGAGCCCTTTGGGGCATATTCTATTCTCTTTCCTAGTGCTCAGCTTCTGCAGATGTGTCTGAGGCAACCAGAGAAGGAAGGGAGGGTGGCACAGAGTCCACAGAAACTGCATTTGCATTTGCCTTAGAACTGCAAAGGGATTTTCAAGTTCTAACAGAGACAATAATTAAATTTTGCCCCGGTCCATTTGGTGAGGAATGCCAGGAAGCCCTGTTGAGCTTTAGAAGTGCTACCCTTAGTGAGCAGGCAATGATTTCCAAAGGGATTTTGAATTTAGGATGGGGTAGCAATTCCTAGCCTTTTCTGCTGAGATGCTGTGTGTCTTCGGGTCCATTGCATTAACTTTATGTGCTCTGTTGTCCCTCCACAGGCTCTGGGGACCTTATAGAGGATGCTGCTGAATTCCCTAGCTTGGCTTACAGAAGAGCAAAAAGATTCAGTTGATTTCCAGCCTCATGTTTAGCCACCTGTTATCAAAGTCTGCCCCGAGAGATGTTCATCTCCTGATGTCTATGTGGGGCCCAGGTGGCTGCAATCAAAATGACAGGTCAGCTCAGAGGTTAGGTTGCTGGCTGAGTGGCTATTGTTTATCCTAGTTTCAATTTCATCGTCATGACAACCCACACAAGTCATTGTCCCAGCCGATGCCTCTGTGTGACGGAGTGTGAGGAACGTGCTTCGTCCCAGCTCGCTCCACCTGATGGACGAAGAGCCATCTCTGCTCTCGGGTGGCTGCTCCTTTCTTTCCTCCACGTGTTCACAGTGTTCTTATTTTCTCCACCACTTACCCAGAAATTGTTTCTGAAAAGTGTCTCATTTCAACTGAGTTTGGCGCAGAGCGATTGGGAACATTGCTCGGCTGGGATTTGCTCTCTCTCCTCAGCAGTTTTGCAGGCCTTATCTCACTCCTGTGGGCTTCCAGAACTGCTGGGACCCCTGGCTGAGATCAAGTGGGGGGCAGTAGATGGGAACCTGCCTGTTTCACACTCGGATCATCCAAGGGAAGACACGAACGTTCTGCACACACAACATGGTATAAGCACAAAACTTGCCTTAATGTGTCTTCCAAGCTATGCGGGACCCCTTCCTTGAAAATTTCAAGAGACAGATGGCTGGTGTTTCTGTTGTGCTCCATGGCTCTGAGAAATCCTGTGTCTGTGTGGGGCTGTTGAGATGCCAGCTCTGGATGGTAACATCGGTGAGCCTGGAAGGCTTTGCCTTGGAAGCATGGGGCCTGTGTCTACTGAGCTTCTCTTTTGGGTCCTCCAGCACTTGATGATTCTGAGAACACATGTTCCTGTACTTTAGGGAGCAGCCTCAAAAATGGACCCTTCTTCTTCGCTCTGGCATGGTGGTGATTCTGTCGAGAGGCACCTTGGGCCAGATTTATCCTGTTCTGGAGGCTCACAGGCAGGCCCAGCACTGAGAGAAACCCTGCCTGGCCCGACAAGCCTTCTCCTGAGGGTGGCTTCTCCTGTGGCTACAGGATCATCTATGTTGGTCAAACGGATGGTACAAGATGTTTTAAAAAGATATTGGGATTGCTTTGACTGAAAGAGAGGCTGTGAAGGACTGGGGTACTCATTAAGAGTCTCAGAATCAAGGAAGGTTGTTATGGAGACAGGCTGATCACTGCCGTGGGAAATGCTGGGGTGAGGTAGGTGGATCACTGCTGTGGGAAATGCTGATCTGAGGCCCATGTGCATGGCCCCTGTTGTCATGGTGGGGGTGGTGGGGAGACACAGAGTTAAACCAGGCAATGGGAAAGGGCAGAAAGCAGATATGGGAGTCGAGAGCCGGGGCTGAGCCAGCAGAACTGGGAGCAGGAGCGCTGTTAGAAAGTGGTTTGATCTGGAGCTCAGGCCGACTGAGTTGGTCAACACTAAGAGCCAGCAGGCTTCACCTCCTTCACCTTTATTCATTCAACAGACATTTTTGGAGTATTTACCACATGCCAGGTGCTATTCTAGGCGCTCATCAGTGAGTGGTCAGTGAAATAGACAAAAATCCCAACCCCAACAGGGTTTTACCTTCTAGTGGAGCAGCCAGGCAATAAGCAGATGACTTAGACATTCAGGATGTCAGATGGTTCCAAGTTCTGGGGAGGGGCATAGGAATGGTGGGGGTGCTACAATTTAAAACAGAGGGGTCAGGTTAGCCTTTGTGAGATGATGCTCCAGCAAAGAACTAACCGGGAGAGGGCTGGGGTCATGGGGGCACCTAGGGGAAGATCAAGGCAGAAGGAGCAGCTAGGGCAGCACCCATGGGCCTGGTGTGCTGGAGACCAGGGAGGGGCCTGTAAGACTGGAATGGGGTGATCGAGAGGCGACCACAGGGATGAGGTCTGAGGTGTCAGAAGCCAGAGCACGCTGGGCCTTGCAATCTTTGTAAGCGCTTTCTAGGTGGAATGGGAGGTCACAGGCAGGATGGAACAGAAGAGGGATATCATCTGCAGGCTCTTACAGGATGCCTCTGGCTGCTGTGCTGAGAATATGTTAAATTTGAGATGATCTGCTTAGATGAAGTCCTGACTCTGCCACTGTTACTGGACCGAGAAGGTCTACATGACTACCAGACTATCTCAACTCTACTAGGATTTCAACATCTTTAGGAAAATGTTGAATTGAATGTGTCACAAATTTGTCAAAATGAGCAAACTTATAAAGACGCAGACTCAGCTCAAAGTGAATATGACCTTGCCCCACTGCCCTCCCTGGCGTTAGGGACACCAACCACTGCCAACTCCAACCCCTGGCTCCCACCCTGGTCAAATTCTCCCAGGTACCTGGAGCTTTTCTTGGGACTCCAGGGCCTCACGGCCACAGGCTGCGGGCTGGCCATGCAGCTCTCCACTCCACCACGAGGGGCGTCGTTCAGTCCACTGCACCACCCACCACCATCTGCTAGCTTCCCGCAGCCTCTGCTTTTCCCTCCTGCCCACCGGTGGCTCTCCGGGGAGCGTCGTCTGCAGGCCCTCTTCCGAACTGAAGGAATCTGTGTAAAACCTCCTGGTGCCTAACTCAGATCTGCTCAAGCTCCAGCAACTCCAGCTCCCTGACATTAGCTGGGCTTCCATGACCTCTTGGAGCATCCCAACCCCAGAGATTAGCAGCACCTATCATCTCCCTGGTTTTCTTAGGAGTTTTCATTTAAGACCTGCCCATTAGACCTAAGAATGCTCCTCATTGCTTCTCCCATGATCCCCAAACCAGGAAGGTTGGTGATAAGCCCCAGGGGTGTATCATTCTTCGGCGGCCTCCCTCTCTAGGAGGAGGAAGGTACAGGAGGTAGAATAGTTCACACTCCTTCCTGGTGGTCCAGCAGATTGGCCATGGGGGTCTCAATGTTGTGAGAGGGGCTGGGACTATGTGCCCCTCACAGTCCTTCCCGCTTCAACATTTACATTGTCTGTGTGATGTCACTTGTTGGTGTCCAATGAATGGGAACTGATTGTCTTGTTTGGCCGGGATGGGTCTGGAGGTGTCTTTAGGGACACTCCTAGCTGAGTTTTTTCCACACCACTGACAACCATGCTTTGTGAGTTACCGGCTGAGGAGAGACCTGAGCTGGCAGAATCAAAGGACATGGGTTTAGGAAAGGATCCAAATTACATTGAGGGTGATCCCACTGCTGTTCCAAACAGTCAAATACCCCCTTTTGATTGAATAGGTTTGTTATTAAAAATGCATTTAAAAAAATGAAATCGAAAGCAAATCCCTTCAAATAAAATTTCAGCCTTGTCTTAAGTCCAGGGGTTTATTTGAAAGTTCCATCTTCTCACACGTTGCACAGAGCTGTGCTGGAGAGATCATAGCCCTCTGTCCCCTGAGCATGATGAACCAGGAAGGTAGATATCAATCAGGTTTCCTGAAGTCTGTGCAGAATGCTCCTTAGTTATTTTCTGGATTCTGACATGGGGGAGGTGATTGCCTAAATTGTGCTGCATGTCACTCCACAGAAATTCTCATATCCCTTAAGGACTGAAGCTTGAACTGATATGGAACCCGTGACTCAGTAGCAGTTGCCTGCTAGTCCCTTTTGGGCTGCTGCTCCTTTGTCCATTGCATCCTCTAAACTCAGCCCACCTGGTTACTTCATATCTGTTGGCAGATTGACTCCCTCCCTCCAGACCATTTTCAGTAAGAAGAGCTTCCTTATTTAACTAGGAACAAATACCATGTGGCTTCCCTATGACCTGTATGCTGCCTTGATCTTCTACCCTTGGAAGAAACAGGAGTGAGAGAATTATGTCAGCCAAGACAGTGTTAACTTTAATCCTACTTAATTCCAGCTCCACAATGAAAGCCTCACTTTGAGACTTGATTGAGGTGAGTTTAGGTCAAATAAGAGGAGGTTTCATTCAGTCACATCGTCATTTATTCAGCCAACATTCAAAGAGCCAGGCACAGAGCTTGGAGCTGGGAGTCAGAGGAACAATACTTGGTCCCTGCCCTTCAGGGAGACAAACAGAAACAAATAGGAAATAACTGCAACATAGGCAATCAATTCTGAAGTGAAAGGAGGCAGGCGCCCATGCTGGGGAGAGTCACTGATGGACAGTTGTAGCTTTCAGGGAGGGGACACAGGGGCAAGGAGAAAGCAGAAGAAACTGACTCGAGTTGGATTTTAAAGGCTGAGTAATAAACTCATAAAAGTAAAATTATGGGGCTGGGCGCAGTGGCTCATGCCTGTAATCCCAGCACTTTGGGATGTTGAAGGGGGCAGCTCACCTGAGGTCAGGAGTTCGAAAACAACCTGGCCAACATGGTGAAACCCCATCTCTCCTAAAAATACAAAAAAAAAAAAAAAAAAAAGGCCGGACATGGTAGTGTGCACCTGTAGTCCCAGCTACTCAGGAGGCTGAGGCAAGAGAATCAGGTGAACCTGGGTGGTGGAGGTTGGCAGTGAGCCAAGATTATGCCACTGCACTCCAGCCTGAGTGAATGAACAAGACTCCGTTTCAATCTCTCTCTCGCTCTCTCTCTCTCTCTATCTATCTATATATATGTGTATATATATGTATATAAAGTAAAATTAGGAGTTCATGACCTCCTGGAGAGATGACTAGCAGGAATTGCAAATGGATTCTGAAAGGATTTGGAGAATGTGGATATTACGGGACGAAGCCTAGACTTGCACCTGGAGATGAATGTTCAAGCTGTGTTTGCCAGGATGTCATCCTTGGCAAATCACTCAACATCTCTGTGTCTTAACTTCCTCATCTGTACAGTGGGAAATATAAAAATGCCTGCCCTGCTTATCTCATGGAGCTGCTGGGAGGATCAAAAGTACCAGTGTACATGAACATGCCAGAAATCAGTTAAGTGTGAGGCATGTAAAAGCATTTTAAAGCATTATGTTTGGAAATAATTTCAAGTTTACAAAAAGTTGCAAAATGAGAAATAGTACAAAGAACATTCATATTCACTTTACCCAGATTTACTTATTGTTTATAGTTTAACCCATGTATTATTTATTCTTATTCTCTGTCTCATATATATGTATATATATACTATATGAACATGTGGTTATACATGTGTGTTTATACATAAATTTTTCCTGAACCATTTTTATATTATGTATATTATGGCTCTTTACCCCTGAATACTTAACAGTGTGTTTTTCCTAAGAATAAGAATATTATATGCCACAGTATAGTTAACAATTTTATACATTTACATGTATAAATCCATCACCCATATTACAAATTTTTTGCTTGGTCTAATAATACTCTTCACAGCATTCTCCCTTCTAGTGCAGGATCCAGTCTAGGGGATCAGATACTGCATTTGGTTTTCAAGATTTTTTAGCCTCCTTTAATCTGAAACATCCCACAGCTTTTCTTTGTCCTGTGCAATGTTGATATTTGTAAAGAATACACTGCTTCCATTTTTGCGTTCATCTACTGTTTCTTCATTTTTAATCTGGGGTTGTGCTAACCTCCCAACTCCAGCATTCTCTCTAATTTTACTAGTTGGACTTCAGAATTCTACTGCAACCAAGAGCTTTCCCTTCTTTTCTCTTTCTGTCTTTTTATCCTTCTTTCTTTCTTCCTTCCTTCCTTCTTTCTCTTTCTTCCTTCCTTCCTTCTTTCTCTTTCTTTCTTCCTTCCTTCTTTCTTTCTTTTGCACTCATTTACACAGCAACCAGGGAGCTCCTGGGATGAAAAGACAAGCCTTGTCTACAGAGCACAGACACAGTCATGTCTGGTGGATGGGGAGTAGGGGGAGCAGATAACACAGAGAGTGACCCGGCACTCACAGAGAACTCGCCTGAGTGGGCAAGCCGGACCCAGTCCCTGGCCCCGCCGTTCATACAGGAGTGTGGATACTTCGCCTCTTCCTGACCCAGCCCCTTGGTGGCATATATGTGTTTGTGAGAAAGGGGTCTCTGCATGCCCATGAACTGAAGTATCTGTAACACGAGGCTGTTCAGAAATCCTTGTTGTGTGACATCCCTGACTGACTGAGAAGAAACACCCTCCTTGTTCACAAAATCAGAGTTGCTGGATGAATTGGCAGAGATCCCTGCTAAGGCGGGGTCCGCAGCTATGCTTGGGGTAGAAGCAAGGGACCAAGGGGATGGGTCATTGGAGCAGCGCCTTTCCTGGGCTTTGAAAGCTCTTGCATGGCCACCAGGGATGGGAGCCTTGGTGGAGGCCTCCCCACTACAGTGCAAGGGAGCAGGTGGGCCCAGCTTGGCAAACCGAAGAGCGCTGTGGAACAGCTGCGTGGCTAGCTGGATCACATTTTAGGTGCCAACCTCGTGTTGCTCTCTGTGCTGTGAGGATTTCCCCTCTCACTTAGCAGGAATGACATCCTGAGTTGCAGCTTTCCCAGTAGTGGCAAAATCTAGGGAGCCCTTCTGTTGACTAACTTTGGACTTCACTACTGTGGTGATGGGCTTGGTGGTGGCAAGATACTAGCAATAGAATAGAGTCCAAGAGGTGATGCCTTGGGCCTGGGACGTTGGTGGTGGGAAGAGAGAGCAAGGCCAGGGTGGGTCTGTGCAAGCATGGGGCTTCCCTGAAGTCTCAGGGATAGATGGGAGCAGTGACTCCCTAAAACCCTGGACTTTAAGCTGGACACAGTGGCTCCGGCCTATAATCCCAATAATTTGAGCCTAGACAGGAGGATCGCTTGAGCCCAGGAGTTTGAGATGAGCCTGGGCAACATAGGGAGACCCCCATCTCTAAAAATTAAAATAAAATAAAATTAGCTGGGCATAGCGCTGCAAGCCTGTGGTCCCAGCTACTTGAGAGACTGAGGTGGGAAGATCACTTGGAGCCCAGAAGTTGAAAGATTCTGTGAGCCATGATGGCACCACTATGCTCCGGCCTGGGCAACAGAGTGAGACCCTATCTCAAAAAGAAAAAAGAAAAAAGGCCTGTTCTTTCCACCGCTACACAGCTGAGGGCTTGGGGCATCAAAATTTAGGCATTAAGGTTACCGGAATCACCATTTTACTTTCCGGCTGCGGAAGCCTGTGACATTCAGGTTGCACTTGTCCACAGAATCACCGCAGAGACGGGAGCCCGCCCCTCCCCACATGCAGCTGTCCCTTGCAGCCAGCCTGACAGATGGCCAGTTTGCATCGGATTAATTGGCATTTGTTCCTTGGCTCCTGTGTGCCTACCTTATGCCCTTTACTCTTGTGCTTGCTACATCCCTGAAGGAAGTGGTGGTTTCTTCCCTTTTCCTGTGTTCAGGCAGATGTGCCTCTGAACTCCAGGGACAATCGGGCCCCGGGGTTCACAGATGCACTGTTTTGCTCATCACCTTTTGTGACCGGGGCTCAGATTGGGGCCCGTGATCTTGGATCCCAGGCTGCCTGAACACCCTGAACAAAGGAGGTAGGAAATGGGGTACTTGGCTCCTGTGTCCCCTCCCCTGGGAGACCTCCCTGACCTCCCTATCGAAACAGCCCCCCCAACTGCCTTGCCTTCTTACCCTGACTTAGTTTCCCTCATGGCACTTTTCACTCCCATATTTTACGGTTTGTTTGTTTGTTGTCTGTCTTTGCCATTTGAATTAAGCTCTACTAAGGCAGGGGTTTGTCTGTTTTGTCACTGCCAATTGTCCAGTGCCTAGAATAGTGCCTGACACATAGCAGGCCCTCAGCAGATATTTGTGTTTGTTGGCACCCTGCTGCTGCTAATGATGCCAATGGTGAAAAGTTCCTGGACCCTTCTCAGCACCCATAGCCAGAAACAAAGACATTCAGGCATTTGGCCTTCTCAGTCTCCAAAAAAATTGATGCAAAGGTGTCCTGTGATTTGGAATTCACCTAGAAGGGGCCCTTCTCCTGTTCTTGCCTGGTTCTAACTCCCTGGAGGAGGGGACTTCTTAGGAGAAAGCACGGTGAGCAGGGCCTGGGACTTCCAGAGCTCTTGTCAGTGTTCTGGAGAGGACAGGCTCAATGCCTCATTGGACCGGGCTGGTCTCAGCCTCGGTGTCCCTCTGCTGCCCCACTCTCAATGGTGAGGCGTGCATTGCTTCTGAGCCCAGGCCAAGAGAATTAGTATTCCTATTTCAATGCTCAGAGACTGTTTCAAGCTATGCTTGCTGGTAATGAGGCCCTGATCTTGCCCCCAGTTCTAAGAACTGGTCATGTGTCTTAGCACCTGTGCCCAAACCTTGTGCTTGGTGTGGAACATGTAGGTAAGATGGTACCTGCCTCACTCCATAGCTCTGTCTCCAGCATGCCTAGGGCCTGGATGCTCCTCCTCTGCATCACAGCACTTAGGCTAGGCCCCTGCTGGCTATAGGACAGCATAGGAAACAGTGTCGGAGGCATTGTGTGGAAGGAGCAAAGCCATGGGTTCAAATCCTCTCTTCCTAGCTGACAGTCCTTGAGCAAATCTGTATTAACTCCCCTGAGCCATCTTGCAGAATTGTTGGGAAAAAGAAAAGAGAAATATTTTCTTTTTTAAAAAAAGGCTAAACAGTAGTTCTTCTTACTATTAGCAAGTAACTGACTTCCTTGATGCTGGATGGCTTGCCTGCTCTTGTCTCCTGGGCTCCATGTCCCAGGCCTGTCCCCTTCCCCCGGGGCTTGCAGCCCTTCCAGCCTGCCGCCTCCCACCCACACCACCACGAGCTCCTCACCCCAGACTCTTGCCCTCCTCCTGAGGCTCTTTTGTTTTCTAACAAAAACTCACTCAAGCTTCTGCAAGAGACAGAGTGTGCAGTAATTCCTAAAGGATGTTGCTGTGGTTATTTACCTTGGTTCATAAAGAAGGGCAATTAACTGTCAGCCCATTCATGAGCTGGAAGTACTATGATATAAAAGAAAGCAAAAATAGCAAATGAGTTTTCATTGATAGGACCTCACACTAGTGTTTGGTGTCCTAGTGTGCTGCTCAAACTTTGCTTTCCTAAGGAAGATAAAGCAGCTGAGCCAAAAATAACTAGACCTCCAGGTCTAACAAGGGGACTTAACAGCAAAAGGCTGCAAGGCATACCAGGGCGGGCCAGGGGTGGGGGTTCGCCCAGACTCAGGTAGCAAGGTCCACACTGCGAAGAACTTAGAAACAACACTGACTAAAAGTCAGTCTGCTTTTCTTTAATCACTATTCCCTGGAAATTCTACATAATATCAGTGATAAAATTCTTCTTCCCAAAAAGTCTTTTGTTGGTGTAAGTTCTAAATAACTGCAACAGTTACAATTGAGTATGGATTATATATATATATATATACTTCAAACTGGCACACTTTTACTTTTTTTTTTTTTTGAGACAGGTCTTACTTTGTCACCCAGGCTGGAGTGCAATGGTGCTATCTTGGCTCACTGTAGCCTCAACCTCCTGGGCTCAAGTGATCCTCCGGCCTAAGCTCCCTAAATAGCTGAGACTACAGTGCACCACCACACCTGGCTAATTTTTCGTATTTTTTTATAGAGACAGAGTTTCACCATGTTGCCCAGGCTGGTCTCGAACTCCTGAGCTCAAGTGATCCATCTGCCTCAGCTTCCCAGTGCTGGGACTACAGGTGTAAGCCACTGTGCCTGGTCCACACTTTAATGGCTTATTCTTTAATAAACATTATATGCACGTGGAAGTTAATTCAGAGAATTTCCAGTTGTTTGGAGGGCCTCTGACAGACATGGACTTATCTATACGGGATTGTTTTGAGAGTCAGTTCATAATTATCTGGAGTTGAGCTCCATTTGGGTGTCGCTAGTCCCTAACTCTTGGGGTAATACATATTTCTGCATTTAAACAGTAGACTCTCAATTAACAATGACAGCACCTAATTTTCAAGAAGCAGCAAACCTTGAGTTACATCAAACATCAATTCTGTCGTTTGTTGGGACCACTTGGAATTTTTTTTTTTTGAGACGGAGTCTCGCTCTGTTGCCCAGGCTGGAGTGCAGTGGCCAGATCTCAGCTCACTGCAAGCTCCGCCTCCCAGGTTTAGGCCATTCTCCTGCCTCAGCCTCCCGAGTAGCTGGGACTACAGGCGCCCGCCATCTCGCCCGGCTAGTTTTTTGTATTTTTTTTAGTAGAGACGGGGTTTCACCGTGTTAGCCAGGATGGTCTTGATCTCCTGACCTTGTGATCCACCCATCTCGGCCTCCCAAAGTGCTGGGATTACAGGCTTGAGCCACTGCACCCGGCCTGAATTTTTTATTTTTATTTTATTTTAATCTTTTTTTTTTGAGACAGGGTCTCACTCCAACGCCCAGGTTGGAGTGCAGTGGCACAATTTCAGCTCACTGCAACCTCTGCCTCCTGGGTTCAGGTGATTCTCCTGCCTCAGCCTCCTGAGTAGCTGGGATTACAGGAATGCACCACCATGCCTGACTAATTTTTGTATCTCTAGTAAAGATGGGGTTTCACCATGTTGGCCAGACTGGTCTTGAACTCCTGACCTCAAGTGATCTGCCTGCCTCGGCCTCCCAAAGTGCTGGGATTACAGGCGTGAGCCACCACACCCAGCCTGGAATTTTTATTTCTGCTTGAAGTATAAAACAATAAAACAAAGTGGAAACCATGAAGTATAATATTTTTGTTTGGTAGTTGCAAGTTTCAATTCAAACTTGACAATATTTTGCTTAATAATTCTGGGCTTAGTTTAAATATCTTTAAAATAATATTATTTATTATTTCTTTATATTATCTCTATATCTTTAAAATCATATTTTTAAATTAAAATGTATATATTCTTTTAAAGGTATTATCATTTTAAAGCTAAAAAATGAAGCCAAAGAAAGACAAAATATAACATCACTGGCACAATTTAGTATTTGCCTAAATTGTGCCATTTGCAAATGTTTGAGTTTTATTAAAATTCACTTATTAATTACTAGACAATTATTTACCTAAAGTATTTTTTTAATCTTTTATTGGAATGATTATATATATGAGGTTCAATAAAAGAACATTTCCACTGTTTGTGTTTCATTTCTGGCCATTATTAATATTTGTTTCATTCCATGGTTATTACTGAAAATAATTTTGTTGAATAGAGGAAAGGGTTTTATAAAAAATCCACTCTGAGTGTGGAATGTGCTAGAACACCACTGACTATGCCAGTGGGAGGCGACTCCTGCTTCTGGTGTCCTGGCTCTGAGTACGAGGACCCAGTAAGCACAGGCTCTGCTCTGATGGGTGGGAGGGCTTGGAGGAAGCTTTCTGGGGGGTTAAGCCTTGCCATGAAGTGGGGTGGCTGTGGTGAACACACTCCCTGGGTGGAGACTGCACTAAGACTCTGTGGTTAAGATATAGTTTCAGCTGCAGTAATGCTATAACAAACTCCGAAACAGCAGTGACTTTTACAAAATAGAAATATATGTCTCTCTCCTATAACAGGATTGGTGCAGCTGCTCCCTGGTAAGGAACCCCGGCCCCTTCTACCTTATTACTCTGGCTGGCATCCTGGGATTTGGCCTTATTCAGTGGTTTAAGGTGCCTTACCACCAGGGCTGCATTCCAGCTAGTGAGAAGGGTGATGGGGAAGAGGAGGGCATGCCCCTTTCCATAGCCCTGATTCGTAACTTGTATACATTTTGCTCGCATCCCATGTGGCATCCCTTTGGCACAACTTAGTCGTATGGCCCCATCTAGCTGCAAGGGAGGCTAGGAAGGTGTTTTCTTTATTTTGGGCTGCTATGTGTCCAGCTAAAAATTCTATTGCCACAGAGGAGAGAAAAATGAGTATTTGGGAACAACCAGAGATTTCTTCCACAGAAGTGTGACTTTCCTCTTTTCTGCAACTAAAGTTGTTGGTCCAGCAGTGGCCCCAGAAGGCACTGACATCACATCCACCTGGTGACATCCATCCAGAGGGAAACTGCTCCAACATTTGAAGAGCCTGCCTGGGGGCCAGGTAGAGGATGAAGGAGATGAGAAATTTGGGCAACATCTTTTTTCTCTTTTTTTTCCTGGCTGGCTCCCAAAATGGTATTTTTTCTCATTTTAAGCAACTTGGTGTTTGTACATTCAATTCAGCAGACTCAAGTGGATGAATTAAGGGGGATGGGAATAAATCAGTGTTTCCCAAGTTCGCCATAAGACTCATCCTGGGTGTTTTTTAAGTGTGCATCTTGGAGTCCATCTTGGGCATTCTGATCCAATGGTCTGAAACGGGACCCAGGAGTCTGCAGGTTTAACAAATTGTCCATGTGATTTTTAATCAGGCAAATTTATGAACTCCAGTGCTGTTTCCCCAGCGTATCCAGAGCCTGCCAGAACATGGAGATTAATCGCAAGGATATTCACGATAACATCTAGATCAGGAGCTACGGCACAGGTCGGGGGGGGGCATGGGACCTGAGCTGGGAGACTGGGTGATGTGGGGAGGTCAGGGTCCAGTGGTGCTCTCAGGGCATGGCTCTCTGAGGTCTCACAGCAGCCAGAGTTCATGGCTCTTCCCTCCAGACTCTGCCACCAGCAGGACTCATCTGCTCTCAGGGGATCTCCATTCACTTCTCCCACTCCCACCAACTGCTTTATTATTTCCTGTTTCCATTGAGAGAGAGCCTGATTGGCTGAAACAACTACTGTTGAGTGAATTACCTCCTGTACCCAGTCATTTCTCAGGCCTCTGGTCAGCCTATGAGTTGGCTGCCCATGGCTCAAGGTGCCCACCTCCCTGTCCAGCCAGTCACAGGGTTCTAAACAGGAGAGGGGATGCAATCCTGCCTTGGTGAATAAGACCATGACTGGCCCCACCCTGAGAGACAGCGTGATGAAGCATGAGAACATGGTACAGCCATGGAGGCACCGGTGGGGTTGGGTTTCAGGTGCCCACGGCTGTGATGCTGCACTCTGCCAAGTGGCCTCTCCCTGTGCTCTAGCAGGGCCTCACCATGCAGCCTCCCCTGCCTTCCAGGCACATTGGCGAGGTAGGGGATCCACACAGCAGATGCGGAAGAGTTAATCCAATAGAAGAGATTATTATCACAGGTCCTTCTACTGCACTTAGGAAATGTGCATTATTGAATCTCTCTAGCTGTTGAGGAGGATATCTGAGGATCAATGGAGGGGAAAGTGAGCATGAAGGATTTTCTTGCCAGCTACCCATCTTGTCACCCCAGGGGAGCTGCTTCCTCCCTCTGACAGTCAGGCAGCGGGGAAGCCAGGCCATAAACCAGGGCCTGCCTGGGCTCTGGTCCTGCCCTCCAAGCACCTTGTGCCACTTCTGAGGTTGGCAACAAGTGGCAGGCCCCCCCCTCAGCAGGTGAGAGGGGCGATCTGTCCTTCCCAGCCCATTAACACAGCACACACAGAGCGAGGTTAATGGACTCAAGACGGAGCTGGCAGGAGAGGGAGAGCCCTAGGGGAGCACGCAGCCCACCTTCTGTCTCTTAGCCCACTCTCTCCTCTTCCCAGCTCTGGGCACATTCACACAGTGGCCATCTGGGCACCTCAGCCTCAAAGACACACAGGGAGGTGGGGCAGGGGGCAGAGGGGCAGAGAAGCAAGGGGGTCATTGGTCTCCAGCACTCTCACCCACAGGTCCCTGAGGGATGGCAGCTGTCAGCTCAGTTAAGGGAGTCATTAGGACAGAAAATCAGCTTTTATGCCCACTCAGGCTGTGTGATTGAATTGTGGGTGCAGACAGAGACAGGCTGCAAATCTCTGTGGCGCTGGAGCCTCTGTGTTTGCTAGACGAGGCCCCAAAAGGGCAAGAGAGAAAAGAGGCATCCACATGGTGTGGGCGTTGTTCCCATCAGCCTAGCTCCTTGGAACCATCATTTACTCCGAAGTGGAAGGAAACAGCTCCAAGAGATGCAGATGGGTCTGAGGTCTGCCAGCACATCAGATGCAGATTAAATTCGAGGTAGGAGGTGAGAAAGTCCCCCATTTTCAGGGAGGATATGAGGTCAGCGGGTGCAAATTTCACAGATGAAAATGACACATTTCATAAACCGAGTTCTGGGTGGATTTTCACACCCATTGATTTGAAAAACAGTCAAAGCTGCTCAGATTACTTTCTTCTGATGAGGTAAGGGGGACACCCTCCCAGCAGTACCACTTTACTGCAACTTGTTGGGCAGTGGCAGTGGTGCACTGTTCAAAGTTCTGCGTGGTCCATGGCTCAGATGTGAGAACCTCCCAGAATGGCCTTCCTTTTCCTCCCCAAGCTCATTCTCCTACAGTGGGGTGTGCACAGAGTGTGCGTGCACACACGCAACACACTGAGAACAATTCAACTGTCTCACACACACTCAGGTTCACTTCTGACGTGCAGGACAAGTTGTTTCAGAAGCAATTCAGGTTGGATACCGGGAAGGACTTCCCAAACAGTTACGAGACAAGGACAGCTGTTACGGGGCGAGCTACAGGATCCTTTGCCCTGAAAAGGTTTATAAATAAGATTGCCAGAAACACCATCTAAGATAAGTACCCCTAATAACTCACCTTTCCAAAGGACTTGGCAAGGTATTTTCACGCCCCTCCTCTGTGTTTCTGGCAGGCAGTCACGTTTCACTACACTCATTTTCACAGAGGAAGAAAATAGGCTTAGTCATCCAGTGCATTGACAAGGTCACACACCACCAACTGAAGAGCTGGGCCCACAGCTGAGGTCTCTGGACTCCTATTCCGGTGCTCCATGCACGTGATACTGCATCTGGCATTGGGGGTGGAGAGCTGCCCTGGACGCCTCTGGAAGGTCCTGCTCAGCAGAGAGGATGAGAAACTTATCTCAGGGCTGCTCCATCCTTTTCGTGTCCTTGTTCTTAGTCCAGGGTCCTCTCACCAAAACAGATTAAATCCAGGCTCGAGCTGTGTGTCTGGAGCCACCACTGGCCTTCTGAAATTCTTCTTGGTGTGGGGCCAAGTGGATAAAAGAGGACCCTGCAGGGCTGATGGCATCATCAAGCGGGAGCGGCACTTCGTCTGCTTCCTCCCAGTTACTGCAAGTTCTTCCCAGGCTCCCTTCCATTTCCCAGCAGATGCTAAATAGAGAAGAGGAAAAACGTGCCCTCCAATGCTTGGTTCATGGGGATATTCCCATCTTTGGGTTTGGAGAGATTAGAATTTGAAAGGAGTGGGGGTTATGTGTATGTGTCTGTGCGTACATGTGTGGTTTGGGAACAGGCAACTTCTGCTTCCTAATAAAAAAAACTAAAGCTTGAAAGGGATTTGTTAAATCAACTAAAGTGGGCCCTTGGGGTCTCCATCTCTCTTCTGCACAAACCCTTGCCCAGTGTGTAAATGAATGAGGACCGCATGGATTTGACTTCACTGAGAAATGGCACTGGCTTATAAAATCCAGCAAGAAACATCATCAAGAGCCAGGTTTGTTTTCATCTCTCTGTCCACACACTCCCAGCAGCTTGTTCTAGCTGCTCCAGCCTCCAGGCAGTGGGGTGTTTGCATGTTTGGGTGAGAGAAGGAGGAAGAAAAGTCACACTCATCAATCGACCAAGCCCAGGCCATGTGGGCGCTTGGAAGAACTGAGACTCGTCGCTTTATTTACCAAAAAGCGGCTGGGTCCTGCTCCCCAGATGTAAGGATTCAGCCTGGGAAATGGAGCAGGAGGTAGATGCTTGGATCCCCAGTGCAGGGCTTCAAAGCAGTAGGGAGAGTAACTTTGTCTTCCTTTCCATTTCTCCAGTCTTACTCTTAGGGCCTGATTACCGATGTGACATACAAGATGATGCTGGTCTAGAAAACATTCCCCTCAAAGGAAGGCCATGGTCTTTGTGGGGAGGAGTCAGTAGGGGGTCGGGGGGCACACTCTTGGTGTGCATTGGGGGGATCTGGTAAAGACCTCCTAAAACCCTTGGAATCTCCTGAGTGATAAAAGTCTCTGGCATGCTAATGAGGTGACTCTGAAGAGTGAGTCCAGTCACCATTGGCCAGTGATTCACTCAATCACTCCTGTGAAATGAAACCATCATAAAAACCCCTAAGCCACAGAGTTTGGAGAGCTTGCAGGTGGGTGAACAGGTTGAGGTGCTGCAAAGGTGACATGTCTCAAAAGGGCGTGGAAACTCTGCTCCTCCCCACCCCCCACCCTGTGTACCTTGCCCTACACGTCTCTTCCATTGGGTTGCACCTGAGTCGTACCCTTTATAATAAACTGGTATGTGCTTGGTAATTTGGCATGAACTAATTACTGAACCCAAGAGGGGGCCCTGAGAACTCCTGACTGGTGGTGGGTGGGTCAGAAAAATGGGTGGTCCCCAGGACTAGTGACTGGCATCTGAAGTGAAGGAAGACTTGTGGGACTGAGGCCATAAAGCAGTGGAGTCTCATGTGAACTCTGGGCAGTTCGTGCCCAGAAGGACTGAATTGTAGGATACCCATTTGTGCTGGAGAATTGCAGAATGGGTTTGGTGGCAGAAGCGGTGGCAGAGAGGGAGAGGGAGAAAGAGAGCACTCTCCTGTCTCTTCTCATAAGGACGCTAATCCTATTGGATCAGGGTCCTACTCTCA
Organism: Rhinopithecus bieti; assembly: GCF_001698545.2. Taxonomy (NCBI): domain Eukaryota; kingdom Metazoa; phylum Chordata; class Mammalia; order Primates; family Cercopithecidae; genus Rhinopithecus; species Rhinopithecus bieti. The sequence continues at coordinate 458,048 of NW_016804830.1, forward strand.
TGACCTCATATAAGCTTATTTACCTCCTTAAAGTCCCTGTCTCCAAATGCAATCACACTGGGGCTTGGAGCTTCAACAGATGAATTCTGTAGGAACACACACACTCAGTCTATGGCAGGCAGGGAGCTGGGGTGATGAGACTCGGGTCTGACCGGGCCCCTTCTTGCTTTGCAGGGACTTCAGAGGGAGAACCAGCTTCCTCTGCATGGCACAGGGTCTCTGCCTTCTAGAGGGAAACAAACATGCCCTCTGCCGTGCTCCAGGTGTCCAGGCCACATGGTCCCAATCCACCCTCGAATGCTCTTAGTCACATCTTCCAGCTTAGGGGAGAGAAGGCTCGGCAACCCTCTTTCCCCTGTAGCCTCCAGCCCTGTTTCCCAAGCCTTGTTCTAAGGGGAAAGCGGAAGCGCAGACAAGTCACACAGCTTGTCCAGGCTCACACAGCATCTGGTGGCTGTTTCTGGGAACAAGAAAGTATGTCTCCTCTTTCCTGGGAAAGTGTTAAAGCTGCCACAGGCCCGGCGGCTTCTTCCCTCTCTAGGAGAGCATGGGGTGTCCTGGCGCCACACCCCACTTTCTCTCCCTGGCTGCTTTTTTGTCTGACAGTGGGGCTGGTGCCTGTGTGCTGTGAACTTTGCAAGGGCCTCCAGAAATGCTGGAGACCTGAAAAAAGAATCGATTGACTCCAAGATGCAAAAAGGGAACTTCAAAATCAAAATTAATAAATGACTACATGTCTACAAAGCATGCCAACTAGTCAACTGCCACTTAACTCCTACTTGTATCCAAATTATAATTAGTGTAGAATGTGTCTGCAGTTTAAGAAGACTGATATGCTCTGGGCCTCCAGATATCAGACTGAATAGCATATGGAGGTCATGAAGAGACCCTGGCCCTCCTCGTCTCTGCCTCTGACTCAGAAAACTCAAGAGGGATGAGAAGGGTAACCCCTCCCTGGGGAGGGGCTCAGCTGCACTCCCGATACGGGGTCCCGGACTACCCTCTCCATGCAACTTTAAATGACTCCCATTCTTTGTCTTTTGTGGCAATGTTTCAAAACTATGGTTGATCCACACATCACTTGGGGTTGGCTTTAGGGCAGGGTCACACCTGAATATCCCTTGGTTGAGCCTCCCAGTTTCCTGGGCTCCATCTGTGTGTGGATGACAAAAGGGACCACCAAGACAGTGAAAAGTCTATGTTTACTCTACAAGATCCAACAAATATTTGTGCCAGGCTTTATGTTAAATGCAGGGCATCCCAAAGGGAGCAAGCTTACCCCCATCCTTCATGAAGCTTGTGTCTAATAGAGGATAACTGCCAGCATTTGGGCCATAACCTTTCCTCATTTGATTCTCACAAAAACCCTGGGAGGAGACAGGGCGGGTGTTAGTTTGGTTTCATCTCTTTTTTTTTTTGGTTCAGAAGACGGGGATCTGAGAGGCCATTCCAGGTGTCTAAGGTGGCAGCTAGGAATGAACCCCCCAGGTCCTGTCTCCACATTTCCCGAATCCTTCAGGTTTCCCAGCCACGGTTGCTGCGGGCTGGCCGGACACTAAGGAGAAGCGTCTGGGTGAGCTGCTGTCTAAGGCCGCTGGCTTCAGGACCTCCCTCAGCTTCAGCTCAGCCCTGTGTCCAGTGAGGCAGAGGTGGCTGCCGCCCACTGCAGTGCACAGCGAGCTCTTCTGTGAACCTCCTAAGCTATCTGGAACTAGTTAGCTATTTATTTCAGCCAATTCATTATGTTCTCTTTGAACCACGCTTCCCTTTCCCCAGAAAAGCTGCCCTGGAATTTGTTTGAGTGTTGCAGGCAAAATGTGCTTCCAGGCTGCATTCCGGAGCCAGCTTCATGCTTTTCCCCTTGGCTGCCACGTCTCCCTCCCATCCCTCCCTCCGCTGGGCCTCCTCTGTCACTGCAGCCTTCAGCTGGGGATGGATGGGAGCAGCCTGCGGCTCTGTCCGAAGCACAGGTCCTGCCTGTCCTGTCTTCCAAGGTGCTAAATCACCCTCCTGCCTCCGCCCCCAGGGCCTGCCGCAGCCTCTATCTCCTGCATCAATGCGTCCCTGCCGTGCTCCATCAGGGCTCTGGGCTCTGCAGCAAATCCTTTGTCTCCAGCTTCAATCCCTCCCGGCGCCCCGTTCAATCATCCTCAGTGCCAGTGCCGGGCTTAGCTCTGCTCTAACCCTCCCTGTTGGTTCTGCCACCTGATGGCCCTGCCCTGGTCCTGCCATTTGCTCCAGCAGCCCTCCTCACCCCCAGCCACCCTAGATGAAAGTCCACCACTTCCTGCTGCCCCTCTGCTTGTTCCCCAGCCACCCTCCCTTGCACCACATTCTACCACCCAATGTGCTTGACTGGGCCTGTGCAAGCCACTTTCTAAAACTGATTGAGGCCGGGAGGAAAGCGCAGTGGAAAGATGGGAGGGATCACAGGGTTGTGCTCCTCCTCCCAGCCCCCAGACGCTGCAGGTGCTGGCCAAGGTGGGATGACCTGGCCAAGCCAGCTGGGAACACCCTGGAAACCATGGCCTACTGCTCCTCTCAACCTCTCCCAGCCCCAAATAGTCAAGCACCAGAAAATGCAGTTTCACCACAGGACACCCCCTCTCTCTAGCTTAGTAGCCCCAGCGTGGAGCTGCACCACGGTACCTGGGTTGTGATGGTGTGATTTTCAGAACATATCATTAGCAACTCCCCAAGATGGTGGCCTGGGCCCACAGGTTCCCTAGGAATCCAGGTGCTGTGGCAACAGGAAAGTGTCCCAGGGAGGCAGGGCGACGGGGCCTGGAGAGTGCAAAGGGATGTGAAATTTGGTCACTGAGGCTCTCTGTGGTGTTACTGCCTGGGGACCGGAGGCCTTTGTGCCCTCCTTCCCCCAGCTCAAGAGAAGTGGCCTTTCTAGAGCACAGGTGGGTAACCATCCTGTGGTGGGAATAGGGGACACCCAAGGCTGTTTTTTTTTTTTTTAGCAGAAATGGCAGGGGAGCCGTAGAAATGGTACCACTGCAAATTCGGTCTGTCATCTTGGGGATGTAGGGGTCCTATGGAATGTGGTATACAGAAATAGAATTATTATCCCCTAATTCCAAACCTGTGACCCATCTGTCTGGCCAGACCTCACTTGGGGCAGGTGTTTCCAAGGCCATCTAATGGGAAAGGCTTTATCTTAGAGCTCACAACCTCTGCGTTAGGGTCATGCTGAACACCTGCCTCTCCCTTAACAGCCTATTCAGGCTCATTCACGAGCGTCCTAAACCATTCCGTTACCTAGTTATGCTTTCTGACTGTGATGCTTCTTAGGGAAATGAGCTCCCCATACCAGCTGCCCGGAGGAGCATTTCCCTCTGATCTGTCCCGTGACCATTTGACGCAGGCTTTGAAGGACTCCCTGAGCGTCAATGTTTTGGGATTTGGTGAACTACTCTCCAGCTGACTGTTCCAACCCTCATGATGTTACACTTTTTTTTTTTTTTTTTAAGACAAGGTCTGGCTCTATCGGCCAGGCTGGAGTGCAGTAGCATGATCTCGGCTCACTGCAACTTCTGACTCCCGGGTTCAAGCCATCCTCCCACCTCAGCCTTCTGAGTAGCTGGGACTACAAGCATGTGTCATAACCACACCTGGCTAATTTTCTTGTATTATCATCATTATTATTATTTTCGTAGAGATAGGGTTACACCGTGTTGCCTAGACTGGTCTCAAACTAGTGAGCTCAAGTGATCCACTTGCCTCGGCCTCCCAAAGTGCTGGGATTACAGGCATTGACCCACGGTGCTTGGCCGATGTTACACAATTTAATTTCAAGAATGAATATTTTAGAGTGCCTGCTGCTTCCATATGACTTTAAAATATGATCTTATTTATTCCTCAGGACCCTGTGGGGTAGAAATTATAATCCCTATTTCAAAGATGAGGAAACCAACTCAGAGGAAGGTTGACTTGTCCACCCAGCTAGCACAGGCAAGGTTAGGATTTGAACCCAGGTCTGAAGGTTACTCGCAGTCCTTTCCCTGAGGAGGCTCAGCTACTTCCAACCCTATTGGTCCTGGAAGGGCGAATACAAGTTTAAAATAAGAAACTTAATTCTCCCTGCTGAAATAAGAGAAGAGACTTCTCCCCCGCTTTCTTTTCATATCAGAATTTCTTTCTAGGTCCTTTTCAAACGTACATAAATCTTTATAATGGTGAAATAAGCCTCTTGAGAGTCAGGCATGGTTCAAGTACCTGGGAGCCATTTTTTGAAATCCTAACATCAAAGGAGACAGTGCCCCGTCTCTCCCAGTTCTTGTGAGAGAGCAAGAGCCTAACTTTGTTGGGTCTCCTGCTTCAATTTGCAAAACCAACTCGCGTCATAAGGATGAGAAGCTTGTTTTTCCTCTAGATAAAGCCAATAAGCTAACAGATGGTCACTCTAATTACCAGGTGAAGTTAGGACGAGCTATGTGTTACAAATGGGGATGTTGTAAAAGTTGCCAGCACCAAAATGGAGTCACTTATGTCAAATGCTTAACCAAAAGGAGTTGAGGGAGGCCATGAAGAAGCCATCACACACAAATCCCTGTAACAGGACTATCACAAGAACTTCCTCAAGATTGCAGTGTTCCAGCTAAGCCACTCACACAAGGACACTCACCTTGCAACGGCTGTCTCCACCGATGAACAAAGGCCGGCTCCTACCATGAACTTGTGACCTATGATCTTTGTTTCAAAGTGGCTTGTGTGGACTTCTTCTCTGTGTCTTTAAAAGACTCCCCTTTGCCCTGACCCCTCTGGATGCGCCTGTGGCCTGTTATAACGCACATAGTTCAGATTACAATCCTCTGCTATTCCCAAGTAAACTCATTTGTTCTGGAGAGCCTGCCTTTCTGCATTTCTTTTTAGGTTGAAGTTTTTGGGCCCTCTTCCTTGAGGACTAGTTTCTGTTTATCTTGAAAACATATATGCAGTGGATTGTATCTACCTGGCTATATAAGAGTTGAGATTGCATTTTGCATTCTGTCTCTGTAATCTCTCAGCAGATTGCCTGTGATGTACATCACATCCTGGTTTAATGCTTACTCAATAATAAAACTGTTTTCTGTCTCTACTACCTTTGAGGAGAGGTTTTCTAGGTTGAGAGAAGATTTTGTTTTTTTAATTACATTTCTCCAACATTTTCCCTGGCCTCTGCTTGCTTTCCAGCTACAGATTTTGAGTCTTCTGAGTCTGTCTTTCTCACCCCTGCCTCCTCTAAGACCCAACTTCCACTGACCTCCGGTTCCGATCTCTCTGGGGTGTGGCCTCTGTTCTGAATTCTGCCTCACTGGTGTGTTCATTAGACATCAGATCATGTTAAGGGGTGTCCCTCCGTGCCTTCTTAGGGAACTCTTGGGCCATCCAACATTTTGATGGAGACTTCAGCAGCCATAGCTTTCATAGCTTTTTAGCCCACAGAGCTGCCCTTATGTCATTCACCTTTTCAAAAATGTTCAAGATCTAGGAGGTCAAGTCACAGCTTGGTCATATGGGGACATTACAGTGAACTCAGCCTCCCTTTCAACTGTATCTTCTGCTGCTCTTTCAATCCATTTCCCTACTCCCCAGGTCTCTCAGTCCACTCAGTACAGGACTGATTCAACAGGGCCTCACTTCATTCCCTCCAGTCTGGAGTGTTTCCTCTTCTGCTCCTCCCCTTGGCAAGTTCTACCAGGGTACCAAGGTCTTCCTCCTGGAAGCCTTCTCAGTGGGAGGACCCGCTTCTGCACCTTGGGCCCTCACCTCCATGTTTTGTCTGGTCAGAGCTTTCCCCCAGGTCTGCAGCATGCGTACTGCAGTAGACAGTTCTTTGAGGACAGGACTCTTCTCTTTTTGCTTCACGTTCCCCACCTACACCAAGCCCAGGCTCATACCTGGCTCCCTGCATTCACTTTCAGGCTGGACCATCCTTGGTGACGGGTAGCTTCTACAATCTCTAGCTGTGAGGGCCAAGGTTTCCCAAAGACGAGGAGCTGCACGGCTTTACATTTCTTCTTCCTCTGCTGTTTGGGGGTCACTGACCCTTTCTCAGCTAATCGGTGGGTGGAAATGTAGCCGTCCCACTTGGGCCACCCAGTGCACAAGGCCTTCTTGCTCCCCTTCTCTCTCCAGAGTAATAAACAGAGTCGTTACCAGGTGCCTCTCACAGCCTCCAGTGCTGGCAGGTTATTTATATGCAAATTTGCCTGTCTGTAGTTGTGGAGGCTCATAAACATGATAACAGCAGCTTCTGTAGGGGCTGGAACGTGATGGAGGGTGGAGAGAGGCCCTCTAGCTTCTGTGGGAGAAGTTAATATGGGATTAGCCACAACCAATTAGATGGTATCAAACCCAAAGGGATCCAGCAGTTTAGCTAAACTGAAGATTGGGCTGAATGAGGGGGGGCTGCTGCCGTCAGGAGGGCCTCAGGCACCGGCAGACCCCTTCACCAGGAAGCCAGGCTTCTGGCAGCGTCTCCAGTCCCAGAGGCCTTGGAAAGGAAGGGCTAGGAGAGGGAGGGCATCACCCTGAGTTTCCCACAGGGCCCACATCCTGGCGGGAAGCCTCCTGGTTGGGGTGGGGCTTGGATGGGAGTGCAGCTGGGGCCAGCAAGCAGTTCTGCCCACTTCTCTGCCCAGTAACTGTGACTCATCCTCTGGGACTCCCCTGCATGTCACCTCCCCTGGAAAGTCTTGTTTCCCCTGTCCGGGTCTGATGAAGTCCCGCAGGACTTTATCCATGCCTCCTGTGTGTCACCCATTACACTCTATGTCTGTCTCCCCTGTAGATGGCGACTGCTTGAAGGCTATACAACATTGCTTCATTGGTCTTTGACTCCGCAGGGCATGGTACAGTGGTCAGTGCAAAATAAATGGTCAGTAAGAGTCTTTTTGAGAAGATGGAAAGGAAACACAAAGAAGTCAAGATTTGTACTGCTTTTGTGGTCTTGGGTAAATTCTTTCACTTTTTGAGACTCAATTTCCTTATTTGCAAAAGGGTATAACACTTTCTCGTCTGACTGTCTATGCACTGCCATCGTAAAGCTTGGCCCTTAAGTTGGCTACATTTCTCTTGCTAGGAACTGCTTCCCTTCCCATCCCTCCAGGACATCAGGCCTCAGGGCAGATATTCTCTTGTCTCTCAGAGAAGTCTGTTCCTGGGGAAGGTAATCAAGTAAGATAAATTTGACAATCAGGAAAGCAGAGGTTCCTGCATAATGGAGAGCAGGGAAGGAGAGGAGAATTGGTTGGCCGAGGGGGAAGGAGAATGAGCCTCCGTCTCTGGAGGCACCTTTTATTTTACTGCATCCCTAAGCAATAGCAGGAAGTAGGGGAGGAACAGTGATGAAGAAGGTAAAGAGGAGCTATGAGCCTAGAGTTAGGGGTGGCGGCGCTGGTCTGCTTCCTAGCCCAGTCAACAGGTAGGAACTAGCACCTGCTGTGCCCTTGGCCTGCGCCAGGCAGCTGCCCTAGAAGAGGGGACAAGGGTGAGGCTGCAGAGAGAGTGGCTGCTGCCCTCAATTTACTTACAACTGAGGGGGCTGCCGCCAGGTCCCCTAGATTCTGCTCTAGGAATCCTTCCCTGTTGACCCCATGGGCATCAGGCCACTTCACACTCCTGCCAGTCTTCTGTGACAATGCATTCTGCTTCATTTGGTGCTCCAGCCAGTCCTCACAGGCTCAGGCTGGAAGGAGTTGGGCAGATAATCAGGTTTCAAAGCACTGGTTTTACCAACGAGGAAAATGAGGCTGGAGATCATGTGGGATGGGCTCTGTCTCACACCCCTCTTTGTGGCCCAGTCCAGCCCTCTGAGTCCATGCTGGAGGCTGGAGCCTGCTCTGAAGATTTCTCATCAGTGCAAAAGGTGGTCCGCTCCCTTTGGCATCAGCCTTAGAGACACTCTCACTGGCCAGTGCCCAGGCAGGAGAGGCCAACGAGGCACTTGGCAGCAGGGTTGCCACTCGATTTCTTTCTCTCCCCCAACGGTTGTCAAGGTGCCAGTTCCTGGCTGGGGTGGGAGTCACAGCTGTTTGTGGCTCAGATCTATGGGGACTTTCTCTCCCATGAGAGAGAGAGAGAATGCATCCTCTCTTCTATTTAGTGACTAGTTGCACCACCCACTTCCCCATCAGTCCATCTGGAAACCCACAAGCCATTCTCCACTCCTTCTTCTCTTCACCTCCACAACAATCACTCCCCAAGTCCTGGGGACCTCAGCCTCTCTTGAGCCCCCATACACCACATAAACTCTCTGAATTCGGTCATGCCTCTCCTTAATTCTTAACCTCAACACTCCCTGGTTAGTCCCAGGCCTTCTAAAACAAAGGGGCAGAAAGGCCTGTCAACTTCTTCTTCTTTTTTTTTTTTTTCTTCAAAACACACAAAAACATTGTCAGCTCCCCCTGTGGCAAGGAAAGCCCAAGTCTCAAAGACATAAAAGCCTGGCTCTCTTCCTGGGGTGGGAGTGAGGAGGAGATAGAGCTGAAATACCATTCATTCTTTAGCAGGAGCCTACAATGGAGAAAGCAAGATACAGCTAGTCTCTCTCAATAGGCTATTTGGCCACATTACATTCTTGGTAAACCTCTCCGCTACATTTCTATTAAAACAAATCCCATCATGTCTCCTCCCTGCCTAAGATCTTTCAATGGCTCCCCATTGCCCTCTGGATAAAACTCAAGCTTCCAGCCACATAACACACGTTAGGATCTGGCCAGGGCTTATTCCTCTGGCCCTGGGATTACTGCTCCCTTCCCTCTCTCTGCTGTGACCAAACCAATCTAGAAGTCAACCATGTGTTTAAGGCACAGAATGCTCTCTCTCGGTTCCTTGGACACACTATTCCTTCAGCCTAGAATACCCTCCATCCTTTGTTTCAGCTCCTCTTCGTCATTGAAGATTCAGAGGGTGGGCCTGGTGCACAGCGGGGGCTCAGTAAGTGTTAATTGACTTCCACTCTCTGAGATGCCCAAGAAATCTGAGATGAGCCCCATAGTTGTATCCAGGGCACCCTATAGCTGCTTTATCCTTGAAAGTGTTGGTATTAGCCCAAATATCAGGACGAGCTCATTTCTTTTTATGAGACTCATAGTTTCCTGTGCTATCTTTAAAATAATTTGATGGAGGAAGTGTCAATGCAGAGGGAATCAGGTCAGGAGCCTTTGTTCCTAGTGAGGAAAAAAGTGGCTCTCTCCTGTTCTCTCTCACATTAGTGTCTCCAGTGAGAACCATTATCTAAGTCCAGGGCTCTCTCTTAACCCCTGAGGGAGGCTTTCCCCAACTCCCAGGATCACACTGAAGTTCCTGACCCTGAAGAGCATCAGATCTAGGGCAAAGCATAACCCAGAGAGAGCTACTGGAACAGTATTTGTGCCTCTGGGTGCCTAGCCCCAAGTGTGTTTGTCCAAGAGGCAGAATGAGTGAGGAGTTTCGAGAATTCTTTTCATCATTCTTGTCCTGCAACCCAACCCACACCTAAGCCATGAGGGGCCGGAGAAAGAAGCAGCCAGGTAACGGGCACCCCCTGGGAGGGCTTTGCAGGCCATCCTGATTCAGCAGAGTCCATTAGCCAGGTGGACCAGAATCCCTGGGAGAGGCCCCTTGGGTTAGAACACACAGAGGGTCATTCCAGAAGGACACTGTGGCTGTTGAGCATGGGATCCTTCTTCCTCAAGTGCTCACGGGAGTTCATTGCATCCTCTTTCTCTTGACCCATTTCTTTACCATCCTAAACAATGGACCACGGCTGAGGATGGTTTGGGTAAGTGTGACCCCAGCTCTTAGAGCAATGTGTGAGGTTCCTCATAGATGCACCGGGGCCTTTTATGTCCTGCTTCAATGCCAGTGGAGAGATCTTGCTGCCTACCACATTATCGAGCTTGTCACTGCCTGGGAAGGAGCAGCTCCATTTGTCCTCAGTGACAACCTCTCAGTCACCGGCACCACAATAAAGTTAGCTTGGGTGGTCAGAGGGTCTATGGGACAACATTCCATCATGAACACATCCTTGGAACTGCTGGGAAAAGAGGGTGGGAACTCCGAACTTGAGTGCTTGAGTAGCCGAGGCGTGTGGCAGGAGCCCAGGATGGGAGAGCAGGCACTTTCAGGTTGGTGTGCTCACAGCACCCTCCCCAGGAAGCACTCCTGGGCAGGTCCACCAGGCACCCCATTTCCCCATCAGAACCTCCTGGAACAATGATTTCAATGGCATTCCCATCCTCTCAGCTACCAGCGCCCAAAACCTTGGAGTCAATCTTTTTTCTTGATAGGTCTCCATATCAATTTGTCACTGAGTCATTTCCATTTCTCCTGAGCCGTATGTTTTGTTTGAGGCCATTTTCTGGGTTGACACCCTAGAGGGACTTCAGACTCCAGACTCTGGATCCTCTGGTCTACTTTTCATGCAAATGCCCACATGAATCTTCCTTGCATTTTGCTGTCATCATGAGTCTCCCACACTCAAAAACCTTCCATGACTACCTCCCTCCTTGCACAATGAATCAAATGTGCTATCTAATTCTTTCTTGCCTATTCATCCTAATATTCTTCTGTTCTCACCCTGGTCACCAATGACCTTCACATTGGCAAATCAATGGCCTCTTTTCATTCTTCATCCTACGTGATGTTTCCTGAAGCTCTTCTCTCCTCGGATTTCCTTAGAAACACTTGTTCTCATTTCTCTTCCTATCTCTTGACCAGCTCCTGCTCAGTTTCTCAGGTCACTCCTGCTTTTTACATTTTTGCCCAACTTAAATATTGTTGTTTCCCAATTTCTCATCCTTGGAGCTTTCTCCTGCCTCTGTGTGTCTCTTCTTGGGTGATCTCATTGAACTCTAGAGCTGCAGCCACTGCCTATTTGCTGTTGATTTATAAATCTACATCTTTAGTGATCTCCAAAGAGGCGTGTGCCAGATGATTTCTTGGGGTATGAGAAGAAAGTATCACACTTATTTTATCTAAAAGTAAGGAAAAAATAATCTTTACAAGTATTTAGTATACATATTGGCACAGATATTAATTATGAACAAATATAAATATATTGGGGTTTATGTGCTCAAAAATATTATGCTGACAGAGGTCCATAATCTATTTTGAGGGATGTATGGCGGAGATTCCTAACCATCCCTTCTCCTCTTCTTTCATAGTGATGAAATAAACCGTGTACGTGGCTGCCTGGAATGATGACTACACTGCCCTGCCTCCCTTTCAGCTAGATGCACCCTTATGACCAGTTTCTGGAATGTGAGCAGCAGCAGTGTGTGCATGTCTGAGCATTATGCCCCCAAAGGGAAGGAGCTTGGTCTCCCTTGCCCAATGCACCCTTTCTTCTGGCTGGTGTGTAGGTGGCGGTGAGGCATCTTGGACTATGCACATGAAACTAGATGGAGGAACCTGGGCCTTGACCCCTCAGAGCATTATGTCAGCCCTTATGCTTGTGATTCCTTATGCTGATCAGAGAGTAGATCCTTATCTCATTTAAGTCACTGTTATTTTGGGGTTTTGTAACGACAGCTGAGTCTGTAGCCTATCAAATATAAGATACGTGCATTACCTTGGTCTAGATTTCTCTTCTGGGCTTTCAACCCATATATACACCTGGCGTCTGTAAGCACAAGATGTCTGAGGCAGAGCTCTGTATATCCCCCCTCCCACCACAATCTGCTCCTCCCTTAACCCTGTTTGGGCTCATTGCATCCCTTTCACTGCAGCAGGGTTCCCTGAGGACTTCTGGCTGAGATGCAGAGCTCGGCTGCTTGCATGCTTGCAGAGCTGGGGGCCTTCAGGGTGTTAATCTTCATCAAATCATATCCCCCAAGTTGGTTTATAGAGGCAGGAAGAAGTTATTTTTGTCTTCAAGGGAATCCTCAAGGGAGGCTGAGGGGGACAATGAATGGAAGGAGGTATCGGGGTCATGGGGGGAATGGGTAGTAGAAGTCCCTGACCTGATCTCTTGGACTTCCTTGGGGCTCTGACACGGAGAAGATGGAGGCCTGAGGCTGATAGGTCTCACTGTAGACTTTGGACACAAGCTGGGCTGCCTCAGCCTTGGGTAACCAGGCAGGACAGAAGTGCAGAGTGGGCCCTTCTTCCTGCTGTAGAGCCCGCCCAGCTCTGGCATGTGAAGATGAGCATCAGGAGATAGCATCTTTGGTGTGAACACTGGTGTTTCATGATTGGAAACCATTGTAGGGCAAACCAGGAAGGGCAGAAATGATGCAATAAAGGCATATAGCAAGATTGCATTTCCCAGCACCCTTGTAGCTAGATGAGACCATCAATCTGAGTTATGGCCAAAGAAGAGTGGGCAGAAGTGATGTGCTCCACTCCTAGGCCTCGCCCTCATCTCATCCGGTTCCATTTCCATACTCTTTCATTTACTGACTGGCTAATGCTGGGTTGTTGTTCAAGCTACAGGATGGTGGCAGCCTAGGTCTCTGGTACTACTAAGAGGAGAACCTCCCAGGAGAGTTGTCCAACCAGGAACATTCCAAATATATGTTATGAGCAGAAATTAATTTTTATTATGTCAAGACACTGAGATTTTGGGGTCATTTGTTACAGCAGCTACCATTTATTTTCCTAACTAATAGAGTTCTCTAGTGACTTTGTGAGTGAAGGACAGTGACAAAGGGGAGGTGAGGCAGAGAGGGAACAGGGGCATTGTGTATTGACTGGAGCTGGCAGGCAGAGGTCCAAGTTTGTGTGTGAGGTTCCCTTTAGGGACATCTGGGAGATGAGATCTCATTGACCTCTGAGTCCAGATTACCTTTCTCCACAAGAGATTTGTGCTTTCCCTTTCTGTGGGCTCTGTACAGACACTTACAAAAGTCCATGCATTTCTCTGTCTCTCTCCCTCTCTCCTTCTCTCTCTTTAATATGTGTATATATTATCTATAAATGTATATATAATATATACATTCTGTATACATATATATTTCCATATACATTTTTTAAAACAATTTACACTTAAAAAACAAACAAACTCATTTAATTTCTTGGAAGCTTGCCCTTTGAAATTATAAACTGCACGGGCTTTTATAAAATTAAAATTAAACCTTTTCAGCTGGACATGGTGACTCATACCTGTAATCGCAGCACTTTGGGAGACCGAGGTGGGAGGATCACCTGAGGGTAGGAGTTCGAGACCAGCCTGGCCAACATGGTGAAACCCCATCTCTACTAAAAATATAAAAACTAGCTGGGTGTGGTGGCACGCTCCTGTAGCCCCAGCTACTTGGGAGGCTGAGGCAGGAGAAACGCTTGAAGCTGGGAGGTGGAGGTTTCAATGAGTCGAGATTATGCCACTGCATTCCAACCTAGGCAAAAGAGCAAGACTCCATCAAAAATAATAAAATAAAATAAAATAAAATAAAATAAAATAAATAAACCTTTTGTTTTGAGAGAATTGTAGATTCATAGGCAGTTGGAACAAATAATACAGGAAGATCCCATGTGCCCTTTACCCAGCTTCTCTGATAGTAACATCTTGCAAAACTGTAGTACAGCATCAGCCAGGTTACTGATGTTGATGCAGTTCAGATACAGAACATTTCCAGGCCCACAAATGTCCCTTGTGCTGCCTTTGGGTAGCCACACCCACCTCTCTCCCATTCCCCTCTCTATTCCTAGCAACCCCTAATCTGTTCTGTATTTCTACAATTTTGTCTCTTCAAGAATGTCATATAAGTGGAATCATACAGTATGTAACCTTTTGGGATTGGCTTTCATCACTCAGCATAATTCTCCAAATTGTTGCACCTACCCAGAGCTTGTTCCCTTTTTATTGCTGAGAAATATTCCATGAAATGGACTTACCACAGTTTGTTTAACTATTCACTGATTGAGGGACAGCTGCACTGTTGCTAGGTTTTGGCTATTATGAATGAAGCTGCTATAGCATTCATGCACAGGTTTTGTGTGAACAGAGTTTTATTTCTCTGGGATAAATGCCCAGGAGTTCAATTATAGGTTATGTGATAGTTGCAGTTTTAGTTTAGTTTAGTTTTTTTTCTCCTTTAACGAAACTGCCAAACTGTTTACCAGAGTGGCTATATCATTTTACAATCCCACCAGCGATGTATGAGTGGAGTTTTTCTGTATCTTTGAAAGCGTTTGGTATTGGCACTACTGTTTGTTTTACTCACTCCGATAGGTATGTTGTAGCATCTTATTGTTATTGGTTCTGATTTGTATTTCCCTAATGGCTAATGATGTTGATCATCTTTTCATGTGCTTATTTGCCATTAATATATCTTCTTTGGTGAAATATCTCTTCGTGTCTTTGCTCATGTTCTAATTGAATTGTTTGCTTTTTTTTTTTTTTAACCACAATGTAATCAAGAACTCAATTTAGTCAAGGTGACATTTAATTTGATTGTTTGCTTTCTTCTTTACTATTGAGTTTTGAGAATTCTTTATATATTCTAGATGCTAGTCTTTTGTCTGATACGTGGTTTGCAGGTATTTTTCCCACTCTTGTAGCTTGTCTTTTCACCCTCCTAACAGTGTCTTTCATGGAGAAAAGTTTTAATTTTGGTGAAGTTCAATGTATTGATTTTTCTTTTTATGGGCTGTGCTTTTGGTGTTAAGTCTAAGAGCTTCTTGCTTAACCCTAGATCCTAGAGATTTTCTTCTGTGTTATTTTCTAAACTTTTTATATTTTTACACTTTTCATTTGAGTCCCTAATCCATTTTGAGTAAATTACTGTAAAAACTGTGTTAAATCCATGATCCATTTTGAGCTAATGATGGTACAAACCGTTTGACTTAGCTCAAGGTGGGTTTTTCTTTTCTTTTTTCTTTTTTTTTTTTTGGCCTGTGGATGCCAATTGCTCTAGCACAATTTGCTAAAAAGTTTATCTTTACTCCATTGAATTTCTTTTACATTTTTGTGAAAATCAGTTGGGGAAATATGTGTGGGTCTAATTATGGGTTCTCTATTTGTTTTGTATATCTAGATATGTATGACTCTCCAAATACCACACAGTCTTAATTATTGTAGCTATATAGTAAATCTTAAAATTGGGTAGGCTGATTCTTCCCACTTTATTTTCAAAATTGTTTTGTTGGAAAGAATTGAATCTTTACTATGCTGCGTTTTCCAATCCATGAACACCACATGGCTTTCCATTTACTTGGATCTTTGATTTCTTTCATCAGCATTATGTAGTTTTCAACATATAAGTTCTATGCATGTTTTGTTGGATTCACAGTTAAGTAATTAATTTTTTGAGTGACCGAAAATAGTATTATATTTTTAAATTTTGGCGTTAAGTTTGATGTTTAACTTTAGTGTAAAGTCAGTTTTCCGTAACTAAACATGTCAACTGTTGGTTCTTTGGTGGATGCTCTTTATCAACTTGAGAAAGTTCCCCTTCATTTCTATTTTTCTGAGTTTTTTAAAACAGATATTGAATTTTATCAGATGCTTTTCTGCATTGATTGATATAATTATCCGATTTTTCTTCTTTAGTTTGTTAATATGGTGGATTACATTGATTGATTGTCAAAACATTGAACAAATTTTGCATCTCTAGAATATGCTCTGTTTGTGGTATAATATATAATTCCTTCTATATGTTGCCAAATTAAATTTGCTAATATTTTGTTAAGGAATTTTACATCTACTCATGAAGAATATTGGCCTATAGTTTCTTATTTTTATCCTGTATCTGATTTTGATATCAGGATAATCTGAGCTTTGAAAGATAAATTGGGAGCTGAATGTGGTGGCTCATGCCTATAATCCCAGCAATTTGGGAGGCTGAGGCAGGTGGATCACTTGAGGTAAGGAGTTCAAGACCAGTCTGGCTAACATGGTGAAACCCTGTCTCTACTAAAAATACAAAAATTAGCTAGGCATGGTGGCACGGGCCTGTAGTCCCAGCTACTCAGGAGGCTGAAGCAGGAGAATCTTGAATCCGAGAGGCGGAGGTTGCAGTGAGCTGAGATTACACCACTGTACTCCAGCCTGCATGACAGAGTAAGACTCCATCTCAAAAAAAAAAAAAAAAAGGAAAGAAAAAAGAAAAGAAAATTAGAAAGTATGCCTTCCTCATCTATTTTCTGGAAGAGATTGTATAGAACTGGTATTAATTCTTGCTTAAACATTTGGTAGAATTATCCAGTGAAGCCATCTTGGCATTGAGATTTCTTTTTTTGGGAGTTTTAAAATTGTGAACTCAACTTCCTTGATAGTTATAGAACTATTCAAATGAAATTCCATTTCTTATTGTTTGAGTTGTGGTAGCTTGTGTTTTCCAAGAAATTGAGCCATTCTGTCTAAGTTGTCAAATTTATGTGTGTGGAACTGTTGTGGAGTACCTTATTATTCTTTTGATGTCTATAGAGTTTCTACTAATAGCTCCTGTTTCATTTCTGATATTGGCAATTTGTGACTTCTGTCTCTCTCCCTCTCTTTTTGTCAAAGTACCGGCTCTTTGTTTCATTGATTTTCTGTATTATTTTTCTCTTTTCAGTGTTACTGATTCTGCTCCTATCTGCATTATTCTCATTTTTCTTCTTTCTTGGGGTTTATTTTGCTTTTCTTTTTCTAGATTCTTGAATTAGAGATTAGATTATTGATTTGAGACTTTTCCTATTTTGTAATATATGCTTTTAGTGCTATGCATTTTCCTCTCAGTGGTGCTTTGACTGCATCCCACAAGTTTTTATATACTGTAGTTCCATTTTCATTCACTTCAATGCATTTTTAAAAAATTTACCTTGAGGCTGGGTATGGTGGCTCATGCCTATGATCCCAGAACTTTGGGAGGCCGAGACAGGCAGATTGTTTGAGCTCAGGAGTTCGAGACCAGTCTGGGCAACATGACAAAACTCCATCTCTACAAAAATACAAAAATTAGCTGGGCATGGTTGTGTACGTCTGTAGTCCCAGCTACTCAAGAGGCTAAGTTCATGGGATTGCTTGAGCCCAGGAGGTGGAGGCTGCAGTGAGCTGAAATTGTGCCAAAACAAAAAACAAAAGAAAAAAACACAACCATTTACCTCAAGATGTCTTTCTTGGCCTATGTATTATTTGAAGTGTGTTGTTTAGTTTCCAAATGTTTGAAGATTTTCCTATTATCTGTTTTTATTTCTATTTTGATTTCATCATGGTTGGAAAACACACTGTGTGAGTTTAACTCTTTTAAATTATGTTCTAATTAATTCTGTTAACTTCATCCTATGGGCTAAAATATGGTCTATCTTGATATATACTCTATGGTCACTTGGAAAAAAATGTGTTTTCTATTTTTGCTAATTGAAATGATCTAAAAATGTAGATTTACATCAGTTTACTCTTCCCTATTTATAAGATAGTTGTGTTAAATACTTTCTCTTCATACATTTAGAACCACATTAGACAGTGTGATAATCTTTGCTTCAATCATAGAACATAATTTACAAAACTCAAGAGAAAAAGGAAAGCCTATCTACCCATAGTTTTGCTTACTATGCTCTTTCTTTCTTCCTGGCTTTCTTAAAAGAAGAATAAGATTTCTTCTTTTATCTTTTCCTTTCTTTCTAGAGGACTGCCTTTAGCCATTCTTTTAGGGTAGGTCTGCTTATGACAAATTCTTTTAGTTTTTCTTTATTTGAGAATGTCTTGATTTCTCCTTTGTTCCTGAAAAATAACTTTTGCTATATTATTCTGGGTTGCAGTTCTTTTCTTCCAGCACTTGAAAATATTGTCCTATTTCCTTCTGGCCTCCATTGCTTCTGATGAGAAATCTGCTATAATTAAAATTGTTTTACCCTATATGTAAAGTAACTCTTTTTTCTTGTCACTTTCAATATTTTTCTTTTTGTCTTTAGTTTTCAGAAGTTTAATTGTGATGTGTTGTCATGTGGATTTCCTTGAGTTTATCCTGTTTGGAGTTCTTGAATGTGTAGGTTGATGTTTCTTGCTTAATTTGGGAAGTTTTCAACCATTATTTCTTTGAGTACTTTTCAGCCTTGTCTACTTTCTTCTCTCCTTCTGAAACTTTGATGCCTTGAATGTTAGATTTTTTTTGTATAGTCCCACAGGTCCCTGAGGCTCTAAATTTTCCTTGTTTGTTTCAATCTATTTTCTCTGTGTTTCACAATGGGTAATTTCTGTCTTCCAGTTTATCAATTCATTCCCCTGTCCCCTGCATTCTTCTGTTGAGTCTACCCATTGAGCTTTCTATTTTGGTTACTGTATTTTCTGTTCAAAATTTTCATTTGGTTCTTCTTTTATCTTCTATTTCTCTGCTGACACTTTCTATTTTTTCATTTGTTTTAAGTGTGTTCATAATTGCTCATTAAAGCATTTTCATCATGACTACTTTAAAATCTTTGTCTTATAATTCTAACATCTCTATTATCTCAGTGTTGGCATTTGTTGATTATCTTTTTTCCCTTCAGTTTGAGATTATCCTGGATCTTGGTATAATAAGAGATTTCAATTGAAACCTGGACATTTTCATATTATGAGATTCTGGATATTAAACTTTCTGTTTCTCTGAGGTAGAAGTCCAGGTTCCCCACTCAGTCTTTGTTGATGTCTGATTTGGGATGGGAGTGGGGAAGGTTCCTCGTTTTGCTAGGCAGGGATAAAATTTCCAGGTCCCCAGCTGGTCTCCATTGACACCATTGTGGGTATGGTCTTTTTACTAACAGGTAACAGTAACAGTTATGACTCACCACTAGACCTCCTCTGGCACCTTTTCCCTAGAGGGAAAGGCACCTTTTTACTGTTGGGTAGGAATGGAAGTCCATGCTTACCAGGTCGTCTCCAATAACATTGCATGATGATTCTGGGGGCTTGCTACTGCTTGGCAGAATTAGTCTAAGCTCCCTCCATGGACTTCTGTGACACAACTTCAGCAACTTCAGGGGTGTTGAGGGGCCTCGTTACAGCCTCACAGCATTGAAGTCTAGGGTCCTCACTTGCTCTTTGCTGACATGAGTGGATGTGGGAGCCACAGTTTTTTCTGTGGTGTTTGACTGAAGTGGAGCTGTTATTGGATAAAAGTTATCTGTCTTCTGTCTTACTGGAGAGAGTAGGCTTTTGTTGGGGCATTTATTTTTCTGTACCTGTTGGCATTTTCAGGTTGCCAGCTTCTTCAGCTAAAAGTTAGGGATATATGAGGCAAAAAAACAACCCCAGGTAGCTCCCCACTATGTCCTTCCTGAGGTTCTGAGGTCCTTCTCAAGGCTGTTGATATGATATGGCTTGAGTGTTTGCCCCTCCAAATCTCATGCTGAAATGTGATTCCCAATGTTGGAGGCAGGGCCTGGTGGGAGGTGATTGGGTCATGAAGACAGATCCCTCATGCATGGTTTAACATCATCCCCATGGTGATAAGGGAGTTCTCACTCAATTATTTCACATGAGATCAGGTTGTTTAAAAGCCTGAGACCCCAGTCTCTTGCTCCCACTCTCATCATGTGATGTGCCTGCTCCCCTTCACTTTCTGCCATGATTGGAAGCTTCCAGAGGCCCTCACCAGAAGCAAATGTTGGACCCACACTTTCTGTGCAGCCTGCGAACTGCGAGCCAAAGTAAACCAGTTTTCCTTATAAATTACCCAGTCTTGGGTATTTCTTTATAGCAATGCAACAACGAGTTAATAAAAAAATTGGTACTGAGGAGTAGGGTGCTGTTATAAAGATACCAGAAAATGTGGAAGTGGCTTTGGAATTGGGAAATGAGCAGAGACTGGGAGAGTTTGGAGGGCTCCCAAGAAGACAGGGAGATGAGGAAAGTCTTAGAGACTTGTTAAATGTTGTGACCAAAATGCTGATGGAAATATGGACAGTGAAGGGTAGGATGATGATGTCTCAAATACAAATGAGGAAATTATTGGGAAATGGAGCAAAGTTCACCCATGTTACACCTTAGCAAAGAGCTTGGCTGCAATGTGTCCAGGCCCTAGGGATCTGTGGAAGTTGGAACCTAAGAATGATGAGATAGGGTACCTGGCAGAGGAAATTTCCAATCAGCAAAGCATTCAAAAAGTGTTCCAGCTGTTTCTTACAGCCTATGACCAGATATGGGAACAAAGAAATGACTTAGATTTGGAACTTATATTTAAAAGGGAAGTGAAGCATAAAACTTTGGAAAATTTGCAGGCTGGCCGTGTCGCAGAGAAGGAAAAAGTGTTTTCAGGAGAGGAATACAGGTGCGTTGCAGAGTAACACTTGCTAGAGAGAGTTGTGTGACTAAAAGACAGCCAAATGTTAATATCCAAGACAATGGGAAAAAGGCCTTGAAAGCATTTCAGAAATCTTTGAGGCAGCCCCTCCCATCACCAGAGGCTAGGAGGAAAGGATGATTTTGTGGGCCAGGCCCAGGGCCCTGCTGTCCTGTGCAGCCTCAAGACACCACTCCCTGAATCCCAGCCACTGTAGCTACAGCTGTGGCTCAAAGGACCTCAGGTACAGCTCAGGTCACTGCTCCAGAGGGCACAAGTCATAAGCCTTGGCAGCTTCCCTATGGTGTTAAATCTGCAGTTGCACAGAATGCAAGTATGAAGGAGGCTCGGCAGATCCCCACTAGATTTCAGAGTTGTATTGGACAGCCTGGGTGTCTAGGCAGAAACTTGCTGTAAAGGTAGAGCCCCTAGAGAGATACTCTACATGGGCAATGCCAAGGGGAAATGTGGAGTTGGAGCCTCCGCACAGAGTTCCCAATAGGGCACTGCCTAGTGGAGGTGTGGGAAGGAGGCTGCTGCCCTCTAGACCTGAGAATGGTAGATCCACTGAGAGCTTGCATCCTGAGCTTAGAAAACCTGCAGGCATTCAACTTCAACCCACGAGATCAGCCATGAGGCTACACCCTGCAAAGTCACAGGGGTGATGCTGCCCAAAGTCTTGGGAGACACTCCCTTACACCAGTATGCCGTGGATGTGGGACATGGAGTCAAAGGAGAATATTTTGGAGCTTTAGCGTTAATGACGGCCCTGTTGGGTTTCAGACTGTTGCCCCTTTCTTTTGGCTAATTTTTCTCTTTTGGACTTAGAATGCATACCCAATTTCTCTTTTGGAGTTAGATTGTATACCATTGTATCTTGGAAGTAAATAACTTTTGTTTTTTAATCTCACAGGCTATTAGATGGAAGGCATTCATCTCCAGATGAGACTTTGGACTTGGGACTTTGGAGTTAATGCTGGAAGGAGTTAATACCTTGGGGGAACTATTGAAAAGGCATGATTGTATTTTGAAATGTGAGAAGGACATGAGATTTGGGAGGTAGGTGGGTGAAATGATATGATTTGGATGTTCGTCCCCTCCAAATCTCGTATTGAAATGTGCGTCCTTGTGTTGGAGGTGAGGTCTGGTGGGAGGTGACTGGATCATGAGGGTGAATTCCTCATGAATAATTTAGCATCATCTCCTTAGTGAAAAGTGAGCTCTTACTCAGTTAGTTCACAAGAGATCTGGTTGTTTAAAAGTCTGGGACCTCCCCTCTTTTGCTTTCTTGCTCCTGCTCTCACAATGTCATGTGCCTCCTCCCCCTTTGCCTTCTGTTATGATTGGAAGCTTCCTGAGGGCCTTACAAGAAGCAGTTGCTGGCACCATGCTTCCTGTACAGCCTGTAGAATTGCAAGTCAAAATAAATCACTTTTCTTCATAAATTACGCAGCCTCGAGTATTTCTTCATAACAATGCAAGAACAATGCAAGAACAAGCTAATACAGCTGTCTTCTTCCCATCTTGCAGGTCTTTTAATGCTGGTTTTATATGTAATGTACAGGGTTTTCAGTGGTACTTAGTGAGAGGAATAGGGAGAAGTATATCTACTCTATCTTCTCCAAAGCAAAAGTCTCCCTATTATATTTTTAACAGCTTAATTGAGGCATATTTCATATGCCAAACAATTCACACCCTTAAAAGGTACAATTTAAAGAATTTTAGTGTATTCATAGAGCCATGCAAAGATCACTACAATCAGTTTTAGACATTTTCTTCATGCCCAAAAGAAATTCCATACCTTTAGCCACTACCCCACATACCTCCTCACCCCACACTCCAGCTTTAGGCAACCACTAATCTACTTTCTATCTCTATGGATTTATCTATTCTGGACATTTCATTTAAAAGGAATCATACATTATGTGATCCATTGTGACTGGTTTCTTTCACTTAGCATAATGTTTTCAAGGTTTATCCATGTCGTAGCATGTATCAGTACTTCATTTCTTTTTATTGCTGAATAATATTCCATTATATGGATACATCACATTTTATTTGTTCATTCATCAGTTGATGAACATTCATCAGTTGTCTACACATTTTGGCTCTTATGAATAATGCTGCTATGAACCCTTCTGAATAAGCATTTTTGGACATATGCTTTCAACTCTCTTGCATAAATACTTCAGAGTGGAATTTCCAGATTGTATTGTAACTTTGTCTAACCATTTGATGAACAACCAGACAGCTTTTCCAAGTGGCTGCACCATTTTACACTCCCACCAGCAATATACAAGGGCTACAATTTCTCCATATCCTTGCAAACACTTGTTACTATCTTTCTTTTTGGTTATAGTCATCTCAGTGGGTGTGAAGTTGTATCTGGTTGTGGTTTTCATTTGTATTTTTCTGATGACTAATGATACTGAGCATCTTTTCATGTGCTTATTAGCCATATATGTATATCTTCTTTGGAGAACTGTATATTTGGAGCCTATGCTCATTTTAAAATTGGGTCATTTGTCTTTTTATTATTGAGTCGTAATGGCTCTTTATATACTCCAGATACAAGTCCCTTGTCAGATATATAATTTGCAAAGAGTTTCTTGTATTCTGTGGGTTGTCTTTGTACTTTCTTGTTGGTGTCATTTGAAGTACAAAAGTTTTAAATTGTTGATGTCTAATGTATCTGCTTTTTTCATTTGTTGTTTGTTCTAGGAACCATTGTCTAACCCAAGGTCACAAATATTTATCCTAATGTTTTCTTCTGGGTCTTACAGTTTTAGCTCTTTTGTTTATATCTTTAATCCATTTTGAGTTAATTTTTGTATATGGTGTGAGGTAGTGATCTGACTTCATTCTTTTGCATGTGGATATCCAGTTGTTCCAGTACCATTTGTTGAAAAGACTATTCTTTTGCCATTGAATTATCTTAGAACGCTTGTTATTGACCTTAAATGTGAGGGTTTATTTCTGGATTCTCTATTCTATTCCATTGATTGATATCCTCTTATTATATTTTAAACCCCTGAGGACAGAAGTCATGCCATATTCATCTTCATATCTCTCATCTCTTAAGGGTCTGGGTAAAGGTAGGTAAGTCTAGGTGTATTAGTTGGCTGGGGCTGCCACAACAAAATAGCACAGAAGGAGTGGCTTAAACAACATAAATTTATTTTTTTATAGTTCTGGAGGCTGGAAGTCCAAGATCAAGGTGTTAGCAATGTTGGTTTCTCCTGAGGCCTCTCTCTTGGGCTTGGAAACGGTCACCTTCTTGCTGTGTCTTCACATGGCCTTTCTTCTGTGTGCACTTATTCCTGGTGTTTCTACCTCTTCTCTTAAGAACACCAGTCCTATTGGACTAGAGCCATACTCTGTGACCTCATTTTACCTTCATGAGCTCTCTAAAGCCCCTGTTTCCAAATATAGTCACATTGGGGGTTAGGGCTTCAACATATGAATTTGGGACTAGTGGGGGAGCAGGCACAGTTCAGTCTATAACACTGGGTAATGTCTGTTGAACTGAATAGAGGCCAGGAATGCTTGCCCTCAGCTGTGAGGCTGCACAGCTGAGCATCAGTGGCTTGCAATGCCCCAGCATAGTCATTGGCAAGTAGAGGCCAGTCTGAGAAGTTAACCTGACTTTCTCAAGTCAGCTGAGGGCTGGCAGGTAGGAGAGGGCTGTGTGAGTGGGGGTTGTGAGGGAGAAGTCGACATGAGAGGGTCCTCTGAGAGGATGGAGAGACATGTGCATGTGTGTGTTGCATGTGCCCCAATGGAGGGAGCGTGCAGGGAAACACTCCCAGGCACCTGGGAATGCTGAGAGGGTCTGGTGACAGCTGTTTTCCCTACAGTGATTTCTGCCTGCTGTTGCTAAACAATTGGTGTGAACATTCTTAGGGCAGACAAATCAGGCCAAGCCTAGCAGAGGCAGGACACACACAGGGAGGCCCCTTTGCTGAGAGACGCTAATAGTGGAAGGATACCCAGCATCTCCGTTGCACACCTGAGTTTCTCTTAGGCTGTTACACATTATCCATTCTTTGCTCTACCATAGGCCTGGGGTGGTGGAGTGAGAAAATACCTCACTGAGATGCAGCTTCACTGTCTTCATAAGAGAGATGTGAAATGCTGAACCCATGGGCTTGTAGAGAACCTTAACATCCAGTCTCAATGGTGAGAACAAAAGGGATGGGGAGGGGAGGTTGGTGGGGATGGGGTAAGCTGGGCCTGAGTAGAGGAAAGAATAGGAGTGATCATGGGTAAGGAGCCTCCAATGCCTCCCAAACTGGAAGGAAGGTTGTGTTATTATTCCTGGTGGAGGCCCAGACAGCATTCTTGCAATGCAATAACATCAGAAGGCTCAGGAGTAAACAATCATAACAGTTTTCATTGATCAAGCCTTTAATCTCACTCACTGCCTTTAGGAAGTTCAAGTCAGGGGTGGGAATGGAGTTAGGCAGGACGGAGGGCTGGGGAAGTTAACTGAGAACTCAGCAGCTCTGCTCAGCCCATTGCCAGTGGAGAACAGGCATGACCTGGGCACCGGGTTCATATGCACATTAAAGCCAGTTTTCCTCTACATCATTCAGATGCACTGGTTAATGTCACCCCCTCTGGGCTGTAGATATAGGGGGCAGGCCTGGAGATTCAGAGGCTGAAATGGATTAAAGGAACCTGAGTTTACCACCCCTGCTTCCTTAGGGGAGCTTGGGAGCTTTCTCAGACCAATTTCTTCCTCCCTCCCATGCTGCAGTGTTGAGGTGTTTACAATTTTCTCCTAATTAACAGGCCTCAGCTGTGAAAAGGCATTTTTGGACACCTGGGTCCTTCTTCCCCACCTCCTTGTCTTCCTCTTGGTACATGGCTTGGGGCACAGGCCCTGAGGATGCCATCTGACACGTTTGTGGGACTCTCTGTCTTCTATCACATGTAATGTCTGTACCAAGCCCCACAGCAAACCTGCATGTGAGGCACAGAGAGCCCAGGTCATAGGCCTTAATGACACAGAGTAAATTGGTTAAGGCCACCAGAACCAGAGCACAGGAGTTTGGATGTTCACTTGCTTTTCCCGGTATACCTCATCCTCGAAATAGAATAACTACTCAAGTGACTCCTCCCGCATTGTGTCTCATCACCCTTTCCCTTCACGTCCCTCGTCCATGGTGTGTAGCAGGAGTTTCTAAGGGTGGTGGGGGTGGTTTACTGGAGACAGCCCTCTTGCAAACCTTTCCTTAGGGGCCTGGAATTTAAAGTAGAGCTTCTCCAGCTTGGAGGGGCTTCCACTGGCAAAAACTGGAACAATCTGAGCATTAAAAAGAAAATGAAGTAGAATTTATTGTAAGTCATTGAACAAATATCCAGCAGAGTATAACAATAAGACATAGATAGATAAAAACCAGATGAGAAGAGAGAGGGAAACTCATTTACCATCATTGAAGGTGATTATTGAACCAGTTCCTTATTCAGGAAATTAGTAATTAAAAAGAAAGAACCAGGCATTTGCCTGTCCTTTTCAGGAGGCAATGTAGTTAATTCCTGTTGATAACAGAAAACTCCTCTTTGTGAAAAACACTAGTCAATAAATATGGACATAATGGTAGAATTAAAAAAATAATCATTTTGTTAAATTGAAAGAAATAATTGATTAAGGCAAAGATCATCAGTAAATGTTCAGTGCATCAAGTGAAAAGTTGTTGGAGAATAAGATATTCTAGGGGCCAATGTATTGTTTCACAGATTACTTGCTGACTGTCAAAGGGAAAATGAACCTTTTCAGGGCCAGATATGGCAGGGGCCACCTTAACCAAGTGATAACAATTAATGGGACAGCCTGGCATTATGTGCCTTTGGATGTGATGCAATATGTAGTTTATAGCATCACCTGTGATGTTGTACTACTTATCTATTGACACATATATTAGTCTTTTTAGACTGTCATGACAAAATACCATAGACTGGGGGCTTAAATAACAGAAATTTATTTTCTTATAGTTATGTAGTCTGGGATGTCCAAGATCAAGGTGCCAGCCAATTTGGTTTCTGGTGTGGGCTCTCTTTCTGGCTGGCAAATGCCACCTTCTCCCTGTATCCTCACAGAGCAGAGAGAGAGAGAGAGAGAGAGACAAAGAGACAGAGAGAGAGAAGATAGATAGATAGATAGATAGATAGATAGATAGAAATCTTCCTTTTCTTATAAGCCCACAGTTTCTTTCAAATTAGGGCTTGTCTTAGTCTGTTTTTTGTTGCTAATAAGAAATACCTGATTCTGGGTAACTTATAAAGGAAAAGGGGTTGTATGGCTTACAGTTGTAATGGCTGGAAAGTTCAAAATTGGGCATCTTCATCTGGTGAGGGACTTAGGCTGTTTTAACTTATGGGAGGATGAAAGGGAGTTGGTGTGTGCAGAGATCACATGGCAAGAGGGGAAGCAAGAGTGAGAGGGGGAAGGTGCCGGGTTCTTTTAAACAACCAGATCTCATGGGAACTAATAGAGTGAGAGCTCACTCATCCCAAGACAGCATATTACTCTATTAATGAGGTATCTGCCCCCATGACCCAAATACCTCCCATTAGGCCCCTCCTTCAATGCTGGAGATCAAATTTCAACATGGAGTTTGGAGGGGACAAACATGCAAACCATAGCAGGGCCTCACCCTTATGACCTCATTTAGGCTTGTTTACCTCCTAAAGACCCTATCTCCAAATACAGTCACTTGGGGATTAGGACTTCAATATATGAATTTAGGGGAGGGGCACAACTTATTTCATAGCTAAGCAGAGCAAATGCCCCAAAACTTAGTGGCTTAAAACAACAAATATTTATTACCTCAGAGTTTCTGTGGGTCAGAAATACAGGCACAGCTCAGCAAGGTGCTTTTGGCTCCAGGTCTCTCAGGAGGTTGTAATCGAGTTGTCAGCTGCAGCTGAGGTCTCATCTGCAGGCTCGACTGGGATGGGTTGGGGTGATGTGCTTCCAAGCTCATACACATGGCTGTTGGTGGGCCTCAGTACCCTGTGAGTTGAGCCTCTCCCCGGGCTGCTGCTTCTCCCAGGTCTAGAGATCCAAGAGAGGATGAGAGAGAACACGTGAGACAAAAGCCCAGTGTTTTAGTAACCTAATCTCAGAACTGACATCCCATTACTTCTGCCATATTCTATTCATTAGAAGCCCGTTGCAGAATCCAGCCCACATTCCTCTAGAGTAAGAATGTGAATACCCTTGAGGTGGGATCACTGGGGCTGTCGTAGAAGCGGCCTGCTACAGAACATTCTTACCAAAAATCTTTAACTCTAATTGAATCAAGCTCGAGATCTAATGTCCAGTTTACAGGAGTTACAGGGAGTAAAGTGACAAATTGAATAGCACCACAAGGAAGTGATCAGACAAGCCTGGAAAGTAGGACATTCTACAAGACGACCAACTTGATTTAAAAAAAAAAAAAAAAGTCAATAGTATGACCAAAGAAAGGGGTGGGGAGACTGTTTCAGGCAGGAGAGACTAAACAGACATAACAATCAAATGAAATGCATGCCCTTTGATGGAAGTCTGGCATTACAAAATAACTGTAAAAGATATTTCTGAGACAATTACAGAAGTTTGGGGACTAGATATTAGATGATGTTAGGAAATTATTGCTAATTTTTCTTAGGTATGATAATGGTGTTTCGGTTATGGTAAAGACTGTCCTTATTTTTAAAAGGAACAGGTTGAAATACTTAGGCATGTAGAGCCTTGATGTCTGCAACTTATACCCAAGTGGTCTAGAAAACACAGAGATAAAGCAAAATGTTAATTGTAGATTGTGAGTATATGGGCTATTAATGTGTTATTATTTGAGCTTTCCTGTATGCCTGCATTTTTGGTAGTAAAAAATTGAGAGGGGAGAAAAAGTCAGGCTTCTAACCACAACTATCCAACCCTCAGAGATGAACTTCAACACCTTTGTTAGGCTCATGAATAATGTCCTCAACTTTTTTTTTTTTAGACACTTAGTGCTTGCTTGTGTCTTTCTTCATGCTCCATCTTATTCTAGAAAAGATTTGAGGTGACTTCTGCCCTCTTTACCACCTTCCTGGGGGCATCAGGAGCCTAGAGGAGGAAGAGGAGGGAGCTGGCTTCCCAGTTTTCTCTCAGGGCTGGCCTGTGTGTGGGTCTCTGGTTACGCGGAGGCGAATAACTGGTGAACACTCAAACAGATCTGATCTGATTCCTGGCATTGCTGCTTGCACGGATGCTGGGCAAGTCTCTTAACTGTTCTGAGTCTCAGGTGTCTCAGGTATCCAAGAGGAGAGTAATCTGCCTCAGGGTGGAGGGGGAATGGAAGCCATGATGTGGGGAAGCTGTATGCAATTGTGGCTCTTGGAACACTGGCTGGTCTGTCCATGAGATCCAGGAATGTGAGGGTCTCAGGTCCTGGAATCCCAAATGCTCTCTGTTGGAACTGAGGCAGGGCAGAAAGACTCTGAGGGTTCCCTGAGAAGAAGAGGAGGAAGTGGGCTGGACAGTAACTCCCACCCTCCGGGGGCACAGAAGGAGCCAGGAAGGAGGGATATTCAGTCAGCAGGTGCCATGGGGGCTTTGGGCCCTGCTGGATTGTGTGTGAGTCCCAAGGCAGAACACAGCCCAGGAAGTGGCTCTTCTCATTTCCTTTCTTACTTGTACCTTTGCTAGTGAATCAGTCACTCAGAAACAGCTCCACAGCCTTTTCCACTCATATAGCCTGGGATCAAAGCCGATATCCCTCTCCTGTCTGCCGGCTCCCCTCTTGTCCAGCTGCTGTGAGGGGGTGGCTTGGCTGAGTGACAGAAGATCACTCAAAAGGCTTCCAATGCCAGCCACCTGCCTGTCACTGTATCCTGAACAAAGCCCCTCTCTTGCGATGGGAAGCTCGATGACCTGCAGGATTATCTGCAGAAGGAAGGAGCCAGTGAGATGCACTCATACGCTCATCCGTTCAAAACGCCAGGAAGTGAACTTGGTTCTCTGAGACCCCAGCCAGAGTGGCCACTAGCCTGGCCGGGGTCTGAGAGAGGCTGCTAAATGAGACTGTCAGATTCCCTGGCTTTGCCCATAATCTAGAAATTCACAGGCTGCAGAATCACAAATGAATGGAGCCTGGGGCTTTGTTTTCAGCTGACAGGGGGAGGGATGAGCTGAGCCAAGGTGAGCCAACTCCTCAGTCAAGGAGAGCCGCATGGAATCATTAGAGAAAGAAATGGAGAGGCCTGGCGATCCCTCTTTGGGAAGTCAAAAGGTCTCAGGGCACCTCTGAATGGTGTGGCCCAGAGGGCGGGACCAGCCTCAACCTCTCTTGGAGCATGCGGAACTCTAAACACTGGGGATTTGAGAGGTGCCAGAAAGACTCCTCTGACCACAAAGCCTACAATCCCACCGGTCGCATGCTATACCTTTGAGTCAGGCATCACCCTTAAAAACAGCAAATATCCTGAAAAGAGTAAGTAGTGAAGCCACTAACCTAGTCCCTCAACAGAACACTGTACATCAACAAATAATGTATTATTTGAGCTCCTTCTGCTCAGCTAGGCCCAGTGCTGGGCTCTGGGGACACAGAGAGTGAGATAGAGCTCCTCTCCTGGCATTGCAGTCTGTGGTGAGCCAGCAGGTAAACAAGCAATTACAATGCAGTGCGATAAAGGCTGCTGTAGAACTGGGAGACTGCTCTCTGCTTGGCTCTGCAGCAGCCTGGGGCTGAGGTCAGGTGGGGAGAGTGTGGATGGGGAGAGGAGAGAAGGAGGCAGGCTGCAGAAGGGTTAAAGCGTCCAGGCACTAGCTGGGCCATTTTACCTCTCCCCTGAGGGCCAGCGAGGGACAAGCTGAGGCTGTGCAGGAGCTCAGGAAGCCAGAAGGACTAGCCTTTAGGCCAGCCTTCTGCACCATGTGGCCTACAGCAAGTCACTTCTCTCTGACCCCAACTGTTCAAGGAAAGGTGGGATGAAGAGGCCACTATGGTGGCTTTCTTAGACCTGCCGTAACAGAGGTTCTCAAACTCTGGTATTTATCAGAATCGCCTGGGGTTCCCTGGCCAACCCCAGACTTACCCAATCCCTGTCTATAGGGACGGGGCCTGGGCAAGTCATTACCAAAACCCCTCCCCAGTGAGAGCTGAGGATCAGTGCTCGGGAAAGCAGCAGGGATAGGAATGAGGAGGGAACACCAGGGCACATGGAAGCTTTCTCCAAACCTCTGAAATCCCAGGACTTCTTTGAAAGTATCCAGAGTTCAAAGGAGTCCCCTGAGGGAATTCAGAGCCTCCTACTGATGGATTAAATGAGATAATGCTACCAAGCATGGAGCCTAAGTCGAAGCTGAATAAATATGCATCTTCCCCCTCTCACTCCAGTGAGTCTCTCGCTGCGTGGCTGGGTCAGAAAAGGATAGTATGAGAAATGTGGCAAAACACCATCAAATATCCTTTTGAAATAAGTGGGAGGGAGTGGGGGGAGTTTGCAAGACTTCTTTTGAGGTCTCTAGACTTTTCTTCTTCCAGGCCAGTGACAAAACTGGTTGGCCTGTCTGGGGTGAAGGAGCCTTAGACGAAATGAGCTGTCCACTATCGGCAAGATGGAGGGGCATCAAAGACTCTGCCAGACCAAAGCTGGAGGTCTCAGTAGGAGCGTGGGTCACCCAGAGGAGAACAGACTTCTGGCTCCTCCAGAACTTGGATGGACAAAGTAGACAGGGAATGTCCCAGCAGGGCTCCCAGCCAGGGCCATTCTGTTGCTGTCTAGATAAGGACAGCCCATCAGTGCTAGGCTTGCTCTGCGATGAGAGCTGGATTAGAGCTCAGGCTCCCTTGAGAATCTCCCGGCATCAGTCCTGACACTGACCAGCTGGATCCAGGCGGGGCTTTCAACGAATCCTAGGCAGGGATCAGGACAGCAGCTTCAGGAGGACTTCGGGGTGAGGTGAGGTGGGGTGAGGAGGCAGGAGCAGCAGCAGAGGGAAGAGATGGCAGAGGGTGGGAGGAGGGGGAGGGTCAGGAAGCAGGCTGGGTTCTCTCAGTATGCCCCGTTCTCTCTTTCCGTCCATGGTCTTGTTGTTCCATGGACCCCACCTGGCCCTGCCCCCATTTCCACCCCCACACTTGCCTGCATTGTTTGCTCCCTTTGAATACTGTCCCTTTCCTGCTTCTGCCAATTCAAATCTCATCTCTCCTTGAGTGCCATGTCCTCAGTGATGCTTTCCCAGACAACTTCAGCCCTTTCCTTCATTTCAGAAAGGTAGGTTTGTTTGTTTGTGTGTTTGCTTCTTTTTACTTCTAGGGGCCAGAATATGAGATGAAGGATCCAAGATTCTTGCCTTCAAGGAACTCAGTCTAAAGCAGGTGGGTGACTGATAGGTAAATAAACAAAATTAAGACACACAGGTGGGACACAAAGGGACTGAAGGACTGAGGGGCTGTCTGGGGTGCCAGGAGACACTTTACATAAGAGGACAGTGACGTGGAGCAGTCCAGGGAGGTTGGGGTGCTCTGAAGGCAGTTCCAGGTGAGGATGCCTGGTGGAGAGAGGCAGGAGCTCATCTGCTGAAGGGGTAGGTGGCAGGTGGGGAGCAAGGACTGGGGGAAGGCAAGCTGCTGGAGCATAGGAAAGGGATGATGAGGGAGGGAGGTGGCACCTGCATCCCCTCTGTAGCTCTGGCAGCTCCAGGGGCACCTGGCACACGAGGGCACTCAGTCTGTGCTGGGTGCTGCAGACTCCTATGCCCCACTGAATCTGCATCCTCATCCAGCTCCCCAGGCTACGGCCACCCTCTCCTCCCTACCTCCACACCACCTCACCTGACCCTTTGGTCACACAGTGTCCTGAGCACACAGATGGGATTTGACAATCACTCTTGAGAGAGTCTCCCTAATCCCCTTCCCATTCCTTTGTATATCTTCACTATAACCCTGAGACTGAGTGAATGAGTCTCCGTCTGTGTAAGACGTGTCAGTCAGGGAGCCTGCCTGGCTCAGACCCCTTCTAAGAGAAACTGCACCCCCATTGCCTATGCTCAGAGCCATCTCTGCAGGGGCAGCCCTCGCTGACTGAGTTTTATATCACGTGACTCCTCCAGCTCTGGCTACATCTATTCAGTCAAGAATTCGCTTCAAAGGCTCTGCCCAAATGGAGAGGGCCAGGCCATTCAGCGTCTTGTTCTTGAGAAGCTGAACTGGGAAATCCAGAAAGCATCAGGCAGGGAGCCCAGAAGTAGAAGCAAAAGCCGGCATGGACAGCAAAGGCCTTGATGTGGAGTCTGGGCCCCCACGGGTCAAAAGCCACCATTACCATTATGGATGAGAAAGAGATGCTGGGAGGCATAAAAGGGCTCAGGAGAGGGTGAGGGTGTGAGCAGGCAGTGGGGAGAAGCAGAGAGAGCTGCAGGGACTCTGAGAGCAGCTGAGCTGCATGGGGAACACAGGAAAGGGACAATGCAGAGTCAGGTCCTGCTCTAAGATCCGCATCGTATTGATTCATTTAATCCTCACAACCACCCCTGGGGAGGAGTTATTCCCCCATTTTACAGATGAGGAAACTGAGGTACAGGGGGTTTAATGTCTTCCCCAAGCTCACACAGCTAGAGAGTGGCAGAGCCGGGAGTTGAACCCCACAGCAAAGCTCAGCTGCGTCGTGGGTCTCAGTGGAGAACCAGATAGGCTCGGCTTCCCAACAACCCTTAGGTTTTCCTGTCTGGGAGCTTGGCCCCACTGTTAGAATTTCTGTGGGATTCTGTCTCCCTTATTTATTGTTCTATGTCTCCTTAAAATGCCGCCCCCATCCCCACATTTATACTTGAGCTTATCTAAGGAAGATGTTGTCCTTTGTGTAAGTGATTTATCATTCAGGCTCCATTCAGTTGGGAACTAACAAGAAATATTTATTTAAACATTTTTTCTTATGCCACTTTTTCAACTGTACTCTGTTGAATCTCCCTTTTCTGTCCCTTGACAACGTCTTGAGCAGATTCTATGACTTAGTTTTGATTATTAAATAAATTGAGTTTAAGATTCCGATCTTGCATGGGACTGAAACTCACCTTTCCTTGCATGGGACACCCTGTGGCCTGGGGCCTGGAGTGAGCAGGAAGTGGTCTCTTCCTCCCCGTTTCCCCAGGAGTGAGGAGCAGGGGTGAGGGAACATCTTTCCTCTGGCATGCCGGCTCTCCCTCCCTCCTGGAGGCTCCCACAGTGTGCAGCTGAGAAGAGGGACGGGAAGTACCTTGTACTACCAGGGCACTGAGGTCTTCTCG
This sequence comes from Rhinopithecus bieti, assembly GCF_001698545.2. NCBI lineage: Eukaryota > Metazoa > Chordata > Mammalia > Primates > Cercopithecidae > Rhinopithecus > Rhinopithecus bieti. Next base: position 491,462 of record NW_016804830.1, read on the forward strand.
GTTGGGTGTTGCTGCTTCTCAGGCTAATGCTAATCAGCGTTAGTGAGTCCCCAAAGTGGGAGGGTCTATTCCAGCTCAACTCTTTCCAGCCTCTTTAAGTGGGGGGATTGTGGACCTTTCCAGGGTCCCCTGGCCTCACAGGTTCCCCTCTTAGGTGGGTTATCAGCAAAGTGACCTAAGCCACAACCTTCTGCAGGGTCTCTTAAGCCATAGAAAACTCATCCATACTTTGCCACATCAACAAGGGGCGTGCAGGCCCTTTCCCCAGTTCACGTCAGTTTAAGGCATCTCATCAAGTCTGCTGCCTAAGCAAATGGCCTACTGCTGCAGAATGGGGGTGGTCTCTGAATTCCCTCCCTGTAGGTTTCCCTAGTCTCTAAATGAGTCTTGATACAGTTTGGCTCTGTGTCCCCACCCAAATCTCATCTCAGATTGTAATCCCTACATGTCCTGGGAGGGTCCTGTAATCTCCAAATGTCCAGGGAGGGAGGTGATTGGATCGTGGGAGTGGTTTCCCCCATGCTGTTCTCTTGATGGTGAGTGAATTCTCTGGAGATCTGATGGTTTCATAAGTGGCTCTTCCCTCTTTGCTCTCTCTTCTCCCTCCTGCCACCATGTGAAGAAGGTCCTTGCTTCCACTTCACCTTCTGCCATGATTGTAAATTTCCTGAGGCCTCCCCAGCCATGCAGAACTGTGAGTCAATTAAACCTGTTTCCTTTATAAATTACCCAGTCTCAAGTATTTCTTTATAGCAGTGTGAAAATGGACTAATACAAGGCTCTTTGAGCTGCAACTCCTCCCCTAGGCCTCTGGGCCACGTATCAGCAGACAAAAGCAAGAAGCCATGGCATTTGGGCTAGCCTCTTAGTAAGCCACAAGCAGTGGTCAAGGCCCAAATGTTATATGGTATAGGGTTTTTGATGCTTTTTGTTTTCAGCTTTGGGTCCTAGTTACCTACTCTAGGGTGGCCAAAAAATGTAGATGCACAGCCCAAATATCCAAGATCACTGCCCTCAGAGGGAGCCGGATGCTGAAGGACCAACTCACTCCTCACAGCACAGGGATGGCCCTGGCTCACCCTTTGATTGGGTTCACTTCTCCCTGCCCCTACTGAGGGAAGAATGGTCCTGAAATCCCACCCTCCCCAGATGAGCAGGCCTGGACAGGTCAGGGTTTCTGAATAGGCCACGCCCCTCAGGTGTGCCCATCACTCATGCTGCCCAGGAGCCCTGGCTTCTCCTCTTTTTCCCTGCCCCTGCCTGACACTTCTCTTCTAGATCCTTCTGCGAATTTACCACTAGGACCGCCTTTTGTTCTTGGCCTTCCGGGACATTCCTCCCACCCTTTAATCCACATTCCCATTGCTTTCCAGAGCTCCCTGCTGCCCCGCTCTCTGGGCTGCTCTTCTCTCCTCCAGTCCTGGTTCCCTCAGACAAACGGGGCTCATCCAACCCAGGAAAACTCCTGGAGCACTCAGGCTCCATCATGCCAGTTCCATTTTGGAGGCTCCGACCTGAGGGACCAAAAGTGGGCAGGGGAGAGGGTGCCTCGTGCACTGTGGCTCCTGGCCACGGAGCTCACACTCCATCCTGCTGGGTGATGGGTCCTTTCCGCGAATCCACCAGAGGCCCTACTTGCTGGAACTGAGCTCACTCTCTCTCTCGCACAAACATGCACACAGACACAGAGGAACCAGTGCACAGGGAGGTTGTAGACAGGGAGAAAATTATAAGGTTCATTTAGAAAGCAGTAAAGAGGGGATTTCAATTTCTTTTCAAAATCACAACACGATTATTCTTCCACGGTGACTTCTGCAGGAACACTGGGATTCTCTCTGCTCTTGGACCCAGTGCACTGGCGTTGGGGGAGGCTGTTGGGGAGAGATTAGGTGGGGGCGTCACATGTAAGTGAGATGACTTCACGGAGGGAGTGAGTTGTGGGAGCGAGGCATGGAAGGCTGTGTGTGTGGGAGGGGTCAGGGAAAAGGTGGAGCTAAGGCAACTGTGTAGGTGGACTCAGGGATGGAAGATGACAAGACGGGCCCTCACGCCTCATGTGCGTGTCTGCGTGCATGTCAGAGGCTGGACCAGGGCCATGCCAGCAAGGTAGTTCGGGCACAAAGTTAAGGAGGCATAGCTCTCAGGTTTGTGTAAGTGGGTACTATTTGCACAGGATGCTGGCTGGGTTCTGTGCCATTTTTGGGGGGACATTATTTTATCTACTGTACCTCATGATCGCCCCCTCCTCTCCTCTTCCATCTCCCACCATGGGTGCTAAAAACAAACACTAGAAGTGCATCTGGAAGAGGAAAGGTAGTGGGTGAGCAAACATCTGTACATTTGTCAATGAAGAGAGAAGAGGAAGTGGGTTTAAGTAACAAATAGAGGGGATTAATGTAGATATCACAAATCACTTACATTGAGGACTTTTGAGCAGAATTACGGAGGAAGACCCTCAGCTGAAAGGCAAAGAATATATTATAGTTGCGTGGAGAATGGTGCTGACTGCAGAGCCAGACAGACTTGGGTTTGAAGCCTGGCAACTGCTACTTTTTAGCTGTGTGACCTTGGGCAAGCCACTGGACTTCCCTGGGCCTCATCTATAAAATGTTGATAAAAATATGAACTACAAGGGGTTATTGTGAGGCATAATGAGCTAGGTTAGAAAGCGCTGAGATTCTCATGAGATCATTAAACGTGGTCCTGCCCCGAAGGGGTGGTGGGAGGAAGTGATCTTGGAATAAGGTGTGAGCTCCTTGAAGATGGGCTGAGCCTGCACCTGTGGAGGCCCTGGGTGGCTGTGCAACCAGCTTTTGCTGTTGGATGAATTCAGAGTTGGACCTCCGGTCTCTGGCTTCTGAAGATCAGCTATTAAAGCTGTGGTCTGGGGAAGAGTTCTTGCAGAAGATCTAGATAAATCACATGACCTCCGTGCTACCCTGTGGAGCTAAAGAGCAGGTTGGGGCCGCTGGCTTGGGGCCCTGGAGTGGGAGGGACTCCTGACAGTTTAGGACGAGGCAGTGGAAAAACACCCGACCCCTTTGCGACTACACAGGCTGGCTCTGCTCGATGTCGATATGCTTAATGATTTGTGACGTGATTGATATAGAAGGCAAACTTGCTATATTCCATCTGTTGAAAAGGAAATGGTGGCAGAGTGGCACATTCCAGGGAAAATCAGGATGCTGAGTGGAGCGCGCTGGTGGGGTACTGGGCTGGGGTTGGGGAGTAAGAGGACAGAACCCAGCAAGATTCAGCCTGTGTCCACCCGGGCAGCCTGGAGACATGGAACCAGAAAAAGACCAGACAACAGGAAGAGCGTGAGGTGGGGGATCTGGGAACTATTCAGAAATTAGGGGCCCAGGGGGACTGGAAGCCCTCACTTCCCTCTGTGCCTGCTCCTGCAGGGCTTGGGGCAATTGGAGAACACCTCTGTGCTTTTGCCCCTGTAGCAGACATAGACAGTGCCCTCCTAGGACCCACGTATTCCCCTCACCACTTCTCTACACCTGGCTTTACTTCTGCCTGCTCTGCTGGTCAAAGCTTGCACCTGCAGCCTTCAGAGGATTGCTCTGGGGCACCTGAGGCCACCACAGCTAGATGTGCCTGGGCATTTACCACCTCCTCGCCTTCCCCCATCACTGTGGGGTTCAGGGATAGGAAATTCCAGTGCCTTTGCCTTAAGATGGGAAAAGACTCTCTGTGATGTAATTCACACGCCAGGGCTTTCCATGGGTTCAAGCTGAGGCTGTGACTTCCCTGAAATCATAGGCTTTCTTGTTTTCTTCCCCTTCCTTGTTTGGGAGGGGCCCACTACTGGCCCACTACCTAGTTGGTTCCTCCATGTAGCATTCCTCTGATGAATACCTTCCCTATCTATCTTTTGCTCAGGAGCTGCTTCTAGGGAATCCAATCTCAGATGCCTCCTAAGCAAATTCAGAAGAAGATAATAGATAGCGACAGCACACATGCTTTTTTTATTTTTAAATTTTAGAGATAGGGTCTTGCTCTGTCACCTAGGCTGAAGTGCAGTGGCACCATCATAGCTCACTGTAGCCTCAGATGCCTGGACTCAGGCAATCCTCCTGCCTCTGGAGTAGCTCGGACTACAGGCACGCACGGACATGTCTGGGTAAATTTTTTTTTTTTTTTTTTTTTTTTTTTGTAGAGACAGGGTCTCTCTGAGTTGCTTAGGTTGGTCTCAAATTCCTGGCCTCAGGCGATCCTCCAGCCCCAGCCTCCCAAAATGCTAGGATTACAGACATAAGCCACTGTGCCCAGCCAGTATGCACACTCTTTAGTTTATATCAGTTATATAGCATGGCCATCCGGCCAGCACGGTCAGGTCCTAAGTATCCGTGCCAGTGGCTGGAGACAGCGAGGCTGATAATCCCAAACTATGTAGGAAGCGTAAGCTCCTGTGCTTGTGCTCGCCCCAGGCATGGCTCTGCGAGGGTTTCTGTGACTTCCCACCAGGGTCGCACTTTCTGCCTCTTCCTGCCAAAAGTGGACCTGTTTTCCTGTGTCTGCTTTGCTCGGACAAACATGACAGTGAACTAGCGTTCCCTGAGCAGCACCGTCTGATGGCCGGAGTACAGGCAAAGCTTGCTGAATTAAGGAATGTTCAAAGTAATGTAGTCTGGCCGTCTGGGTTTTGCTTAGAAACCTGAAGTGCTGCGGGAATCAACCTGGATAGTCCAGAGAGAATCTGCCACAGACAGATAATTGAGAATTCACTGTAAATGCAAACAGGTTCTTAGGACACAGCATTTTTTGCTGGCTCAGACTTCTTGAATAGGAAAGAAAAAAGATATGTCTTCTTTCCAGAATACTTTCCTACTGAGGCACAGAGGATGAATGACTCATTTGTTCGCCCCCAGGATAAACACCTGCTAAGCATCCATTGTATATGCATCTGCTGTTCCAACTGCCCAGCCTCTGGTCACCCAGTGCAAGGTTGCTGCTCTCTGGTCTCTCTCTGAAGAAATCCCCTTTCCCTTCCTTGTAGGAGGCCTTGACTCTCGCTCCAGGGGTAGGAGTGTGATCAGGCCTGGCCAATCGGAGCACTGTATCTCCTAAGCTCTATCTTCCTTCAAGGATGGACATATGACAAATTTGGACCAGTGAGAGTGGCTTTGAGTTTTTGTTTGACTCCAGGAGAAGTAAAACTCCACCTTCAACCTGCTGGACATTAATTGGTGAGGATATGGGTCTGGAACTCTGATCAACCACAGGGAACTGGAGAAGAAACCAAAACATGGAAGAAAGACGCAACAAACAGAGAAAGACCACGCACATACTGATGACATTGAGCCCCTGAACCCAGCTGTGCCAGGAGTCAGACCCTGGCATTTTCAGATCTATGAATCAATGCACTTCTTTTCACGTGGGATAGTTTGGTTTCTTTTGTTACTTTTAAACAAAATTGGGCAGAAGTTAGTTCCAGGAGTGGAACGTGCAAGTGGCAAGTCATGCGTATGTTGTTGGCTGAGTGGAGTGGAGGTGTCAGGTGGTGGGGACTCACGGACCCTGGCTGAAAGGTTGGAGCTCTTGCTAAACAGAAGTGACCTTCAGTAAGGTCCTATTAAAAAGTGACAAGCTTAGGTTGAAATTGGCTGGTTTGAAAGCAGGTGGCATTTACATTAAGCTTTACTGAGAGAGGCACTTCTTGCCTATGACCTGAAATTCACAGCAGCCAGAAGTATGGAGGAATGCAGCGTTGGAAAGCTAAAGGGCCTTTTCCAACCTAAAACTAGTGTGCAAAAGACAGGAAAGCAAGCAACCTGGGGACACACGGATCCCCTGGACCATGCCCAAGCACCTCCTGTGATCATCCCCCTGCTCAATGCAGGGAATGTGGCTGGAGTCAAGGAGATAAATAATCCCCTCCCCTCTCCCAGACATTGTTTCAAATTGCCCCCTGGAGGTGGAGTCTCAGCTGGAGGCCAGTAAGCTGTTGGCTGGAGGAAGGGCAGAGCACTGCCCAGGATGCACATCAAAGTCAATGGCTCAGTAAGGACTAGGGCTTCAGGTCCTAACCCATGGAGAAGGCTAGAAGTGGACACCAACAGCCTGCTAAAGATCTGAGAGAATTATTCTACAAGAAAAACACCAAATCCGCCAAATAACCTGTCTAAGATGCCCATCATTTACTCAAAGATCCGAGAGAAGTTTTCTACAAGAGAAACCCCAAATCCGTCCAATAATCTAAGAAGCCCACCATTTAAAGCAATCAATCCGCGTGTCCCCACTACCCCATCCAGTAGAGAGCTGCTTCCCAGAAGTTGCATCTTCCCTGTTGCCCATCCCCAATGTGGGCTTGGGAGAGACAGCGGGCAAGGGAGCTCTCCGGGAAAATACTCTGAAGGACAAAAAACCTTGCTTCCTGCCAGGCACTGGGAGTGCTGTGCTGTGGGCTGGTGCGCTCTGTGCAATTCTCCTTTGATTTAAGTTATTCTGCTCCTCCTCTACCATTCTGTGCTGTTGACATTTCAGGGGACAGGGACATGGTGTTAATTGTATAGGCTGGTGCAAAAGGAATTGCGGTTTTTGCCATTGAATGTAATGGCAACACAGCCATTACATTTGCACCAACCAAATATCATCTGAACAATGGTGGCCTGGCCATAAGGGGCCACATTTGGAACTGGCCAAGAAAAAGGCATATTTTTGGGTTAGAATTATAACATGTTTAATGCATGAGTTCTGGAAGCCAACTGCTTCCTTGGTTTCCTCACTTTTTCACCTCATAGCCATGTGATCTTGAGCAAGTTACTTCACATCTTTGTGCCTGCATTTTCTGCTAGATAAAAGGGATTAGTAGTGATGTCTATGCATTTTGGATTGTCTCTCTTTGGCTGCCGTCTTGCTAGTGCCTGGGCAGAAGATGGAAGCTGAGTGCAGGGGAGAGGTGGGGTGAGGCCAGGAGTGGTTGACATCATGTGAACCCCAGACTCAATTGTGCCTGAATTCGGCCTATGCCTTCTTGGCCACTTTTATGGAGAATACATTTCCTGTGTATTTAAGAGAGTCTGATGGAGTTTTTATCACTTGCAATAAAAAAAGGCTAGTTGATACACCAACTGTGTATGTTAACCACTGTATATACAGCCTTGGCTCTCAGGAGCTCTCAGGGTAGTGGGAAGACAGACACGTAATGCAGTGTGGAGAGAATTGAGATAAGAGAGGTCGAGGGGGCCATGAACACATAGATGAAGAGTCTCTAATATAGATATGGGATCCTAGAAAGATTCCTGGAATAGGTAACATCTTGGCTGAGTCCTAAAGGAATGGTCAGAGCCAGCGGAAGAGGGCAGGGGAGAGAGAGTGCACAATCACAGGTCCATCTCCCAGTCACTGGAGATTTCAAGGATGGGCTGGAAAACCACTTGCTGGGAATGTTGGATGGAGGATTTATGCCTTGACCAAGAAAGAGGTTAAAGCAAATCCTTTCAGGGCTCTGCTGTGGTTCCTGCCCCAAGGGGACATTGACATCTAGGGCCTTATCACAACCTGGCCTTTGGCTTGAGAATGTGTTTTGTTTGGCCTGAGCATGTGTTTTGTTTGGCCCATACCATATTTCAAATTTTTTGGATTTGCTGTCGATATTTAAAATTGAGACAGTTTACAGAACAGCTTGAATTTTTGGCTTATCTTGAAAAATCAGGAGGCCTGATTGCACTGGACACTGCCAATCATGCGGGAATGTGGGCCCTGAAGCATGGTGCTCCTCTTACACAAGACTTGTGTGTTCCTGGGTCCACCCCAGTCCCCACCCCTCCCTCTTGTCTCACCGTGGGCCCACTTCAACCACTTACTTACCTTCCCTGGTAGGCTCCTGTAGGAATTTGAGTTTGGGAACCCCATTTTAGAGGAAGGATTCACTGGACATGGATTAGGCTGTATGTGCCAGTGGATGATGCCCTAGAGGATGAAATCAACCTGAGTGCACGACTGCCCCTCTCTGGTTCCTTTTCCACTGGTGCTGGTGGATGTGGCTTAGGTAGGAAGAGCAGACTCTGAGGCTTGGGTTTAGGCACTGGGAGCAGGAGGAGGGGTTGGGGCTTATCTGTTTTTATGGCTTTCCAGGCTGCCTGGTCTAGCAATGGTGCTGTCACGTGATAGTGTCCAGCTCTGAACAGAGTTCTGCAGTGGGTTGAGGACAAAACTATGGCTGATAAAAACATATTTCTTTGTCTTGCTTTTCCTCCTTTGTATCCATTCCATCTCTTTAAGGATTCTCCTTGGGGATAGTTTTTAGTTATTCCTGGAGAGCCAGAATGGAGTCCATCATAATAGCATCTGTGTGTGTGTGTGTGTGTGTGTCTGTGTGTGTGTGTGTATTCTTCTTTTAACGTTTTTTTTGACATTTGTTCTTTTAATTCCAAATTTGGGTTAGATTTAAATGTTATTAATTTAAAGGTGTTTCTCTAAATCCAAAATTAAGGTTGTTTATAACAGTCTTATACGTGGCCTTTCCCCACCTCGACTGAGGTATAATTTATAGACCTATTTTATGTGTGTAGAGCTCAGTGGGTTTTGACAAATGTTTTTCCTTATGTAACCACCACCACAATCGAGATATAAACATTTCCATTACCCCCTGGCTTCCCTGGTGCTCCATCCTACTCAATCTCCCCACGACTCATGGTCCCAGGCAATCACTGATGTGCTTTCTTGTCACTGTAGATTAGATTTCTCTTTTCTAGAGTTTTATATAAATGAAATCATTTACTATATACTCTTTTGTGTCTGTCTTCTTTTACTTGGTATATATTTTTTTGAAATTCATCCATTTTGTTGCATTTAGTAGTTTGTTCCTTTTTCTCCTGAGTAATATTCCATTGATTGTATAGCTATGCTAGGATTTATTTCTCTATTCACCTGCTAATGATGGGCATTGGGGTTGCTTCCAGCTGGGGGTATTACAAATAAACTTGCTATGAACATTCATGTATGGGTGTTTATGTAGACATATGTTTTCGCTTCTCTTGGGTAAATATCTAGCAGTGGAATTGTTAGGTCTTAAGATAAGTATTATGTTTAACATTTTAAGAATCGGCCTATTTTGCCAAAGTGGTTTTTGCACCATTTTCTGCTCCCACCAGGAATGTAGGAGAGTCCACCTAAAGGAGCCATGCAGGACGTACACAGTGCTCCCCATCCTTGCCAACACTTGTAATTTTGTTCTTTAAAATTTTATCCCATCTAACGAGCGGGTAGAGGTGCCTAATTGTAGGTTTAATTTGCATTTCCCTGATGACTAATGATGTTGAACATCTTTTCATGTACTTATTGGCCATTTGTATATCTTTTTGTGCATCGTAGCATCTTAATACCAACTCTCCCAACTTCTAAGAGCCAATAGAAGATTATACAGAAAATTAATACACAGTCTAGCAAATCAGTTCTATGAAAAGGACCGATAAAAAGCTGCTGTAGAGCTCATGTCCAGTCTCTGAGCTGGAAGTGGAATGCTGGGATTCTGTCATTATTTCCAGAACTAAGCAGTTGGGGAAAGTGACAGGCAGGATTCACTTGTTCCTGTGATGCAAATGGTTCAGGGCTTGGCTGGAGGCTGCCTTCCCTGCAGGCCAGGCACCTGTGGGGTGGAGGTTTGATAGAGTGGCAGACCTGGAGATGCATCTCCTTTCATTAGGTTTGCTTGCTCCTGGGTATAAGTTCTGAGCCTGTCTGGGTATAAGCCTTACTCCTGGGTATAAGTTCTGAGCCTGCCTAAGTCCACTGAAGCCAGCTTGGCCCTTGGCTGCAGACTCAGTATAGAACAGGTCCTGACCTTCTGTCTCCCCATTGTGGTGGGGCTGGGGCTGAGGTACAAACATGCCCAGATCTCTCTACTGGCTGTGGCCCCATGCAGTGGGAAAGTGGGAGAAGAGGGTGTGTGAACTGATGGCTGGACCAAGTTGAGCGAGGTTTCTGCCATTGGGTGTGGAGACATAACCTTGACATCACTCAGCCTGCTGGCATCATGGTTTTGACTCAGCCTGGATGACCTGTTTGACCTGAACTGGTCAGCAACATCAAGTGACCAGTCTGCTCCATCTGAAAATTGCTTTGATTGATTTTTTTTTCAATGACTAGGACTTTTGTCTGACTGCATCAATGAAAGTGAAATTTGGCTTCAGGAAGACTCAACTTAAGTGTGGAATGTCTTGTTCCCTTTGTCAGATCGGCTTATCTTCTACTCCAAGAACTCACGGATTTGTCATACGTATCAAAGTACTGGAGTCTTCTGCCACTAATTGGCTGTATTCTCAACATGAAACAATCAAAATGGTGTTGCTTTTGGAATGTTCTGAAGCCTGGGCTTAGTCACAGCTCTGTCTATAAGCCGTGTGACCTTGGGCAAGTCACTCTTTAGACTTCAGCTTCCTCTGTAACATGAGGGCAGTAAAATTTGCCTGATGGTGTTGTTTTGATGATTAAATTTGACAATGGACATAAGATTGAGGTGTGTTTGTCATTTTTAATGGTGCTGGGCTTCAAGCCTCTGTCTCTGAAAATGGAGTAGGCTGGACTGGGTCACCTCCCAGGCCTCATCCTTCTCATTCCTATATGACTCTGGGGAAGAGAGCTATGCTTTTATCCAAATCACAGAGTAACTTTTCTTCACAGCATACTACTGAGTCTCAAGAGAGGAGGACACACTATGGTACTGAACCCCCAAAATCCAGATATCTGTAAGTAAGAAGAAATTTTAGCCTTTAATGACAGCCAGTTTAACACCTACAAAGTGCTACCCCTGGGCTAAACTACTTTCTTCTTCCTGTCACCTCTTCAGGCAGCAGCAACATCAAATGGACCTATTCGCTCAAGCAAATCCCCTATCAAGACAAAGGCAAGTCTTGGATTCAGTGGTTGCCTCTGTCACAAGGAAGTACCTTGTGGCACCTCAGTTTCCCTTTCATACCAGGAATTCTTCAGGCCTTGCTCATTCCCTCCCGGGTGGCAGAGCTGTGAGTTATCCTCTCCAACGCCCTCTGAAGCCCTCCAATGGGAGTTGGCAGTATGAGTGGCAAGAATTATTAATTAGTGAAAATATGTATAATCACATAATTGGAGTGTATAATTGATGCTTCACTGCTGCAGGCAGAAATGGAGGGATGCAGAGATGAAAGCCAGGAAGAAGGAGGCTGCCATAGATCCCAACTGCTGTAGATGTAGGAGAAATGCAGAGAGTTTAGCACTCGTCGTAGCCTGCAAAACATGGATGGAATAAAGGTCGTGTGCTGGGGAACCAAACAGAACAAATAAACAGTGGATGAATGGGCCCTTAGTACTCGTAGCCGACGTAAATAAAGCTGCTTTCCCCAGGAGACCGCTTTGTGCCCACATTTTGAGGCTGCTGTGTATTTCTCTCTCTCTCGCTCTCTCTCTCTCTTTTTTAACAGCAGCATCAGATTTCTAATGAAAGAGCTCAGCCGATCATCATCGCTGCAGTAGCAGAGAAGAGATGATAACAATCTCACACGTAGCCCAGCTCCCTGAGCTGCCCCCTTGGATTTGCATATCTTTGAGTCCTCAGTGCTCTGTCAACACCCAAGCAGAGCTTCCATTCCCTCTCTAGTCCCAAGGTCCTGGGTTTTTATACGTGAGTCGTGACATCTGGGATCTATTTGTTTCAGGGCTCATTTGTTGGAAAAGGAGGAATAAGGTAGTGACTGAAGAGTGTCTTCTCAGTATATTGCACTCAGATTTTCCTCTACCTGATTGAGGATGTGGAAGGAGGGTAATCAGGGGGATGGGAAGCTGAGGCAGGATGGGACAGAAAACAGGTGTGGGTGATTCTTGGAAGAGGGATACGATAATAACAACAACAATAACAACAGCAAACATTCCCGTGTGCTGATTATTGAGGCCAATGTCAGGCTCTGTGCTGGAGGTGTGTGGTCTGCACAGCTCATGGAGTTGTCACACACCTCTGTGCTCTGTGAGGTGGGTACTGGAATGATCCTCATTTTACAGTGAAGGAAATGAAGCTAAGGGAAGAGAAGTCACTTGCCCAAGGTCACCCGGCTGATAGATGATGGAGCCAGGCCTCCAATCCAGGTCTTCCTCCGCAGCCCACGTTCCGTAACCCACCTGCTCTACTCTTCCTGGCACACGGTATTATCAGTTCTGCTGCCACCACCACTGCCACTGTAGCCACCTCCACCTGTGTTTGTGCTTCCTGCATGAGCTCCTGCCAACCCCACAGGCTTGCTGTCAAGATCAAATAGGCTGATACTTATTAAGTACCTTGAACAATAGTTGGTCCTTTATAAGCATGTGATGAATGCTAGTTGTTATTTTTTTTTTCTAAAGTGCTGTTATTATTCATCTGTGGCAAAACTCTGCTGGGTGCTTTAGAACCACATAGGTGAAACAGACGAGTACTCACCCTCTTGGGATCTTACACTGGGAGAGAGGACAGACACAGAAAGAGAGGACAATGTCATGTTTGATACACATCAACTGCATGGCTCACAGTAAAGTCCAGCATGAGGAGTGACCGACCCTGCTTGAGTTGAAGGAGGGCTTCATGGAAGAGGTGAGGTATGACCTAAGGCTGAAGGAAGGGCTGAGTTTTTAAAGTTTAAGATGCTGTGTGTGAGGCCAAAGCACAGGTGGAAATCATGACCAGAATGTCAGTGTCTCCCTCTATTACTGCACCAGGCACCTAATACTGCACCAGGCACTATTGCAGGCACTGAGGATACAGCAGTTACAGCAGCTTTGTAGAAGAGTGCCTGGCACAGAGTAGAGTCTGAACAGCCATATGTTGAAAGAATAAATAAGAAAAAGGAATGTTAATAGGAAATCGTGACAGGATAAGATCAGCAGACTGATTTGGCCAGAGTAGAGAGTGGGTGGTGGGGACTGAAGGAGAGAAGGGGGACGCAGCATTTAAGCAGATCTTGAGGAATAAGTCAGATTTGGCAGATGTATAGAGATGAAGGAACTGCATTAGGCCTGGCGTGGCTTCGGATGAATGCCTGGAACAACAGGTGGGAAGTTCATGATGTTTCAACCTGGCATGTTTTTCCCACCCTTGACACCTGGAATAGAGGAGGTGGAATGGGAGTAGGAGCCTGCTTCAGAGCAAAGCTCAGTTCCCCAGGCTGGTCTGGAGCACAGAAATAGCAACGGCAGCATGCGGACACCTGGTTCCCTTACCCTGCATCCCATCAGTATGCACATCCCTGTCACGACGTGCAGTCCACAATATTCATCTGCTTCAGTTGATGACAGCATCTCCACCGTGACACAGGCTGGTCTCAGCTAACTCCTTGCACTGACTTCTTGGCATCTTTAGTCTAAGCAACTGCTCAGTGGACTCAGTGTTCCTGCTTTGCGATAGCCTGCTGGGGATTGTGCAAGAATGGTCTGTGCGTTTCTCAGTAAGTGTTAGAACTGCTCATGTGTATCCCCAGCTCCCAAGTTGGACCTTTTGCTCTTGGAGGAGGAGGGTCTGTTCTCAATTTTCTCTGCTACTTCTCTGCAGCAGGCCTGAAATAAGTGATACTGAGCAATTGATTGGAAAAAAAGAAAGTTCCCGTGGTTACAGTGCACCCAAGCTAATGCTTTCAAATTGAGTGTGGGTAAACTTGGAGAGTGTGGGTTAGACTTTGGAGCAGAGTCATCTATGAGTTGATCCCAGTGACACATATAGAAGATTAAATGTTGGGGTAAGGAGTGATAAAAGTAGAAAACATAGTGACATTTTCCTATTACTTTCCCAGATGAGACTTTGTCTTAGGAGGTTGCATGGGGGTAGAAGAAAAATTATTTGAAGCTGACAGATCTGAATTTAGTGTCTGTTACTTAAAAGTTGATTGATTTCTGCAAAATTCCTTCAACCCAGTGGTTTTGAGCTGGAGGTGATTTCACACCCAGAAGACATTTGGCAATGTCTGGAGCCATATTTAGTTGTCACAATTGTGTGGGGGGGGAGGGGCAGTTACTGCTGTCATCTAGTGGGCAGAGGTCAGGAATGCTGCTAAATGTCCTACGAGGCACAGCCAGCGCCCGCTCAACAAACAATCATCTGAACCAACATGTCAGCTAAGGCTGAGAAGCCCTGCTAACCGTATTGAGCCTCTGTTTCCTCATCTGCAAACTGGGGGTGAAGAGCAGCAAGCTAGAAGGATTAAATGTAGTGAGGGTGATCCCTGGCACATCATAGACCCTCCACACAGTTCCTTCTGGTCCCCTCTCAAGGCACTTCTTTCTGGGTGTGGAGAAGTTGGGGAGAATTCAAAAGTGTTGCCAGGCTAATTATAGGTCAGGGAGTCACGTTCTGAAGGAACACGAAAAGAACTGGGATTCTTTAGCCTGAAGAAGAAAGGTGGGTTAAAGGTGATTTAATAATAGTGTGAAAGCCTAAGAAGGGTTATTATTTAGGGGAAGATAATCCACTGCTCTCCATCTTCACCCAGGAATGAAAACGATCCCTGAGCAGGGTAGAATCAGGCTGGATATGAGACAGGACTTCCTGCCTGTGGAGGTCATCCGAAGAAAGAGGCTTGATGGCTTCGTGTGTGTGGGAGGAGCTGTAGACATGGCGGAGGTTTGTGTGTGTAGGGAAGCACAATGCTGAGGACAGCTCCGTCTCTGCCCTTAAGGAATTCATAGATTAGTTTGGGATATGTGGGGAGTGATGCAAATGCCACAGGCAAAGGGCTCCAGGAGGCCAAAGGTTTAGGGGATAAGAGAAGGAGGAGGAGGAGAGGCAGGATTTGAAATGGATCCTGAAGATAAGTCAGATGTGGGCAGATGAAGAGCAGAACCATGGGGTAGGGGAGGTGGGCGGGAGATGGGAAGATGTGGCTGTGTTGGAGGAGCAGTGGTGAACCCTCCAGGAGGTCTGGGCCAGATCATGGGTGGCCAGGAACAGCAGGTGAGGGGTTGTCCTGTGTTCAATGGGGCAGGGGTCTGGGCAGAACCCTTTCTGGAGGCTGTGTAGTTTGGGCTGGAGGCAGCCTGTGGGGCAGGAAGGGCAGCTGAGAACTGCGGCCTGATGACTTAAGTCACAAGAGAGATGTGATGAGGGTGGCAGCAGCTGGGGGGTGAGTGCGGTGGGCACATCCTCTCTGGGGCCTGATTTCCTGGGTGGGTCACTGGTATTTGGTAGGCAGGTTGCTCCAGTTAGGCAGGTTGGATCCAAGCTGGGCCACCTGCTGCTCCCAGCACCCTGGAGCTCATCTGAAGTGTGGGATCCTTTCCTCTCCACTCTGGAAACCTGGAGCATGGCTGGCCGCCCTGACTGCCACCGACAGCTCTGCCACTGCATGGGCTCTGCTTGTGGGGGTGTGTGAGGCCCGTTCTGGCCGCCCTGGGTACCTGCTCTCCCTCGATGTTTCCTCTGTGCTTCCTGCCATTGCCTGTCTGGTGCTGGGGCCAGCTGGGCTGCCCTCCTCAGTGGTGATGCTGGTGGAAAGGGAGTGTAGGAGTAAAGGCAGGAGCCGGGGGGTGGGGCCTGGGGATGCAGAACCATCCAGGCTTAGTAGGGCTGCTAACAAAGTCCCTCATCCTTGCCTGCCACATCTGTCTCTGAGTCTACACAGACCCCTCTGCCACTGGTAGTGCCAAGACCCTCCAGGGCTGCTCCTGCAGCCCACAGCCTGCGGCAACAGGCAAAACAGACTGCTGGGAGCAGTGGCTGCTGCTTCCCAGGGTCCCTCGGAGCACAAGGAGCAGCACAACTTGGCAGCCGGCACAGCCCCGGGCAGGAAGCTCCTGCAGGGGGACTCTGTGGAGGCCTGGGTGAGAAGGGACGGGCTATAGTGAAAGACCTGTGAATTAGGGTGGCCCTGAGAGAGGACTTTCTGGTCCTACATGAAGGTTGGTGCAGTGCAGCGTCCCCACCACCAGACGGTGCATGGGTGCCTCCTGGGGACCATGGCAAACACAGATATTCCCAGGCCTAGCCACACCAGCAAGTCAGGATTTGGGGGCATTGGGCCGAGCTCCACCTACCCTCATGTCCAGGAGGCCAAGCCCTTTGTCCCCTCAGAGGACACCCGTTCAGAGGCACTCTTCTCTGACATGGGACAGCAGCTGCGGACGGTTGCTGGAGGCAGCCTGACGTGCCTCTGCGTTAGGAAGATTGGGGTTTGTTCCGGCTCTGTGATATTAGTTCTGGGACTATTGTCAAGGTGCAAAATTGTACCAACCTTCATTTCCTTTATGCGTAAATGAAGCTGTCAGTACCTATTCTATAGGATTACTTTGAGGATCAGTGAAATAATGTAGTGTCTCTACATGGTTGGTTTTTAACAATTAATATTCTTTCCTCTTTTGTGCCCCAGGGCCAGGACTCCAGTGAGCCCAGCCTGGTGTTTTCCAGTGTTTCCAGGAGGCATTCATTCTCAGGGGCCCACCTGGGCTTGTGGAAGCCCGAGAGTGTGCATATCCTTGAATTTTGCATCCTGGGTGCCTTACTTGCTCACCCTGGACCCAGCCCTGCCCTGCTTTTGAGCAATTTGTAGTCTTGGTTTAACAAAGTGTGGAGAGGACCCTCAAGGATCTCAGAACCTACTGGATGAGGCAGGAAAGTAAAAAGACACAGCATGTGCCATGTGGTCAGCAGAGATGAAGGTTAGTCTGGGAGGATGGGGACCTGGGGCGGCCTCTAACCCAAACAGAGGAGGGGGCCAAGATTATCAAATTAAGGGAGACAGAGAGGCGGCTGAGAAGGTGACAGCAGAGCCGAGATGAGCAGATTAACCAGCAGGAGTTAACTAGCATCACAGACTCTCCCGTAATGGGATCCCAGCCTGGTTAATCTCCACCATGGGGAGGATATTTGGCCTGTCCCACTCTGAGAGCCTACGGTTATGCCCATAGGATGCCAACCACTTGTACAGAGAGCACAAAGCTCAGCAGATGCTTCCAAGGCTCAAAGGGCTGGCCTCACACTGGTGCTGGCCCACATTAGCTAGCACGCGGCAGTCCCTGGGTGGTCTGGGAAGAACCCCACCAAGGGGCAAATCCCCCTAGTTACCCTACGGCAAGCCCATTAGCTTCTTGTTCCTCAAGGAGTGAAGGCACTGTGATTGTGAGTCATGCCACTCCCCAATTATTTTGAAAGGAAGCTTCCTTAATGAAGCAGGAGAATTACAGAGCAGCACCAGCGTTGGGGAAACATGCTCAACTTCCAGCAGTCATTCCCACTCGCCTCCTTTCTCTTCGCTCGAGGTGCATATGACAGGAGCTTCCAAACAGCTTAAGTACAGGAAACTCTGGGAGTGTGTGTCTATATGTGAGCGACTTTCATCTCTCCATTGGTTCAGTCTGTCTGCAAAGCCTCCCTTGTCAGCAGCTGGTGAGACAGCTCAACAATAGAATGATGCTTGTTTCACCGCTTCCAACTGAGGTCCCTTGCCAAGCTCTCTCCCTCCAGCACAGAGAGGTGCATCTGCAATAGACCTGAGGGCTGGTGGTGGGGTCCTCAGCAATGTTTTTCCAGCTTGATGCTCAGCCCAGAAAGAGCCTCTCCTCTCCACCTGCTGCCACAGAGCCCACCACCACCTCTGGCTGCAACCTTGTAGAAATTCCAGCTAGCTCCAGTGGAAATCTCTGGGCTGGTGATAAATACAAAGTTGGGCAGAGCTGCCTGGCAACGGGGAGACTGTAGAAAATGACTTCTGGAGTTCTCTCCAGACTTCTGAGATTGGGACAGTTGTTCGCAGGGGCTTTGAAGTCTCTTGCTGTTTTGCGTCATTTTCTTTCTATAGTAATGATCAGATTCTTCAGGGCTGGAAAGACTTTGAAGGCCATCTGGTCCACTCTCATTTCCCTCCACTGCCTTCTTCTCTCCCCATTCCATGTTTAAATCTCCTCTACACGTTGGGCAACATTTCACTTATACCCTTACAGCTACAGGATGCTCAGTGAGTCTCAAGGTTCCTGGCTTTTCTTCTGTTGAGCTGGAATCTGTCCACACTGGGTTGATAACCACTGGCTCTGCTTTTACCCCATGGAACACCAGGATGGAGTCTCAGCTTTCCCCCCACCAACAGCGTGGCTCCTGCTGAAAGGCAACTAGCATGAAACCCCAAGGCTTTTCCTCCAGGATAACAAACCTGACTTCCTCGAACTGCTCCTCACAGGCACAGTTTTAAGTCCCTTTGATTGGAAACGAACATTTGAAATCCATCTCGATTCAGACTTCCTCCTTCTGGGGGACTTAGTAGACAATATGACAGTTCCGAGTCCAGCATGTTGGTTTATAAAGGTGACATCATAGCTGCTGCCCCCAAAGTATGTCATTTAGCCCTGAAGGCCTTGTCTGGCTGGTGATGTTCAGACCCATGGGAATCAGTCAGCTGCTGGAGCACTCACTGACCAGAAGCCCAGGCTTTGAGGGAGGTACGAAGGAAGAAGAGGCCTGAGCCAGCTTGTGTGGGGCCCTCAGATTAAGGCAGGCTGGAAGAAACACCAGAAAGAGACTTAATGACATTCCCAAAGGCTACAGTGAAATATATGCAGATGCTGGGGCTTGCCCCGGTGGCCTGTGCAGAGGCTTCCAGAGAAAGCTGGGTCAACGTGCAAGAGAAGGCGGAGAGCAAGAGGAGGAGGAGCTTCCTAACGGCAGAAGTGGAATCCAGAGATTCAGTGGTGTGAAGGACGCTGAAAAGGCAGAGAGGGTGAAAAGGCTGCGTGTGTGTGGGTGGGGTGGGGTTAATAGAAAATTATAGAGGTGAGGTGGAGAACTTACCAGGACTGAACCTGTAGGGTGGGCTTTTCTGGAGGAGGAGATAAGACTTGTGCCTAGAAAAACATATTATTAGGAAGAACACTCCCTTTTATTTTGTCTTTTTTTTTTCTTTTTGTGGAGAAAGGAGTCTCACTATGTTGCCCAGGCAGGTCTCGAACTCCTGGGCTCAAGCTATCCTCCCACCTCTGCCTTTCTAAACGCTGGGATTACAGGCATGAGCCACTGGACCTTTTGTCTTCCAAATGGGACACGGCTGAATCCCCAGGGACATTGTCCTCAAAAGACAGCAAGCCACTGAGATGTGAGCTTGGTGGAGCCCACCCTGCATTCTGGGTTCTTTGTCCAGTGTGTACAGATATGTCTGGCCATCAACACTTTCACTGATGCCAAGAGAAGAAATGTTTTCAAGGGTTCCCAGATAGCCTTACCAGGAAATCACTGTTGGCAAGAGAATCAACCAGTCTTTTCAGGTGATAGTGGCTGATAGGTTGACTTTCACATAGAACAACAGGAAGAATTACAAGCCAGGAGAGGCCTCCGCTTGGGCCACCTGTTTGCTGATGAAGCAGCAGCAGAGCAAGCTACCTTCACTCCATGGAAATACAACGCACACCTGTTGGCTCTCAGGTCCTTTCCAGAGAGACCAGCTCTTTGGGGAGCTGCCTCCCAGCACGAGAGCATTCCAATTCCTTCCCTCCACCTCTGTGCCTGATTTCCAATTTGTTGGTTTTTTCCATTTCATTTCCCTCCTGCTCACCTTTCCTCCCTGCAGGATCATTTGGAGCTTTGATTTCCTTTTGTCAGAGTGAGCATTTCCTTCCTATCACACCGTCCCTCTCTGCCCCTACTCCCACGACTTTGTTTAATTCAGCTGCTTTCTGCACCTGGCTCTGCCTCACAGCCATGGGGAAGGAGGGATTACAGCCAGAAAGCGCGCTTCACCTCCCTCCACATGACACTCGTCTCTGCTAATAACAGGAAGAAATGAGCTTTAATGACTGACACCGCTGTGCCTGGACTGGGGACTTGGAAAAGGCTCCATGCTGTCCCTGGTAGTCTGCCCAGTATCTTGGCAACAGGATGCTGGGAGAGCCCCAGAACCCCTGGATGCTGGAGGTCCCATCCTCTATCCCTTTGCCTCCAGGCAGGATAGCCCCACAGCCACTTGATATACTTGACATGGATGAGGGGTGTGGGGGATGGGAGGGGGACAAGTGGTATCCTCTCTAAGACCTGCAGAAAAGGAAATCCTATGATCTGTCTTCCATGCTCCCAGTTCTGAGACCCTCCTGTGGGAATTAATTGCTCTAACCTAAACTTTGCCCACTGTAGTTTTAAATGAGTTTGCCCTCAGATGTGAGTAATCTGGCTGTCTTATCTTTCACTCCACTGACCTCCAGGGTTGGCCTGACAGGTCAGGTAGGGGTCCTTATCTCCTTCCTGACTTTATCCATCTCACTCAGGTCTTCAGTTCAGGCTCCACACTGGTTGATGCTGTTTTCCTGTTAGTGTCTCCTTTTCATCATGCACGATCCTCCACAGTGAGGGAATGGAGACAGCTTCTCAGAGAAAGCACAGCTTTGGAAGGTAAGTAGCTTTTGGATGGTGAGACCATCAGACCAATTTGACTAGGCCAAGACTCTGATCAATGTTCTTAAACCTATGTAACACTGCCACAGAGATTTCAAAGGAGGAAGGGTCCTGGACCGCCCGTTCATCCATTCTCAAAGAATTATTCATTTGACCAGCACTTTCTGACTTTCTACCTTCAGCCAGACACTGTACAACGGACAGGGGAGACTGAGATGAAGAACACTTGGTGCTTCTTCCCAAGGCCCTTACAGTCTCGGAGAAGACAGATGTATACTCACACCGATGCATATGTTACAGCACTGCGTGATGATGCTATACGTGCACAAAGCGCTCGGGAGCAGAGCCGCTGTTCCTGGAGCTCAGGGAAGGCATCATACGAGAGATGACTTTAGAACTCGGCCTTTAAAGGAAACACAGGATCTCTGCAGCAGTCAAGAAGGGGAAGAGAAGACTTGGTGTTAAAAACTCATGGGTTCAGGACATACTGCCACATTATATGACACCTTGGCATATTGAATATTTTAAGCTGGAGGAATTTGAGAAAACAGCAGAAGCAGGAAGGTCCCCTGAAGCGGTCATAAACTTCGGGAAGGACTCTCTGACCTCCTGAAGCAGGTCATAAGACCCTCATGTGAGAGTTGCCCTTCCTGTAGCTGGAGGAAAGGGGCATCCTTATCTCTCAAGACAAAAGGAGACAGAGAGGAATCCAGAAAAACAAGCCTCACTAAGCTTCCCCAGTTCACCACACTTACCTTGTACTCTTTGCCCTATGATATTTCTCCATAATTTCCCCCTCTTATCAAACCTACTATTAAAACACTCCCATTTAACTGTTTCTTCAGGTCCTTATTTCCTTATGAAGGCTCTCCCATCACATAAAACTTGTATTAAATAAATGTGTAAGCTTTTTGTCTTGTTAATCTGTCTTTTGTTGCATAGGCCCCAGTCATACATTTAGGAGGTGTATTAGTCTGATCTCACACTGCTAGTAAAGACTGGGTAATTTACAAGGAAAAAAGGGTTTAATGGGCTCATAGTTTTACATGGCTGAGGAGGCCTCACAATTATGGCGGAAGGCAAGGAAGGAGCAAATATACGTCTTACATGGCTGCAGACAAGAGAGAATGAGAGCTAAGAGAAAGGGGAAACCCCTTATAGAACCATCAGCTCTCCTAAGACTTATTCACTACCACAGAACAGTGGAAACTGTCCCCATGATGCAATTACCTCCCACCAGGTCCCTCTCACAACATGTAGGAATTACGGGAACTACAATTCAAGATGAGATTTGGGTGTGGACACAGCCAAACCATATCAGGAGGATAGAGGGAAAATATGTTTTTTCCTCCCCTACAATAGTTTAGGGCAGCAAGTCAACTTCAATCACTTTTGATCGTGTTTACCTCAATGCAAAGAGGACCACGTGTGAAATGTTTATGAAATTACAAAATATGTCATCAATTCTTTCAATCAGGTGATAAATATCTTCAGCATACCCAGCTCTGTGCTCTGGGTACCTTGCATATGGCATTAACTGCTATTCATAAAAATTGGGGGTGTCAGGCCACACAGAAAGCCCAGGTCATTTGTATCTGGAATCAGGCAAACCGTCCACCCCTCACTGAGGCTGATGCAGCAATCTTTCAGGAAAAGGGCTCTGCTTATTGTCTGAGTCTCGAATTCCCAGGGGTACCAACTGTGTTCTAGCTCATGTTTTAGAGACAAGGAGAACATAAATCCATCCAATTATGGGGCCAGGGGAGTTCTGATTTTGGTGTTTGCTCTTTAATCAATAGCATTAGGCTTTTCTATGGAAAGGTCTTAATTTGATAATCTCCCAGAGGAGTCATTGGTTTGACATGGACATATTACACAGCTTCCTGACTACCATGGAGACAGGGCCGGCTTCCCAGAGGAATGGGGATTCTGCTTTCTTTACTTTTCCTTTGTATCAAAAGCCAGGAAGGAGCTTGGTTTTCATCATAACTTCAAAGGTAAGATCTGGGACAGATCCTGGTAAGTTACCCTTCTACCCTTGGAAAGACCACACAAGGCTGTTGGTGGGCCACCATAGCCAGGCAGAAATAGTGTCTACTGCCAAAGAGAATCCGTAATTTTCTTGTCAGAAGAGTCTGAAATATCACCCTTGGTTATATTTCAATAATTCAAGCTGCAGTTTGGGTTATTTCTTCACATTCAGACCTGGCAGACCTATCACTGAGGAGTTAGAAAGACAGCCCCCAAGACTAGGGAGGGTGTTCTGGGTGGGGTGGCTGTTGCCTGCTGGTATCATTGCTGAAGAGCGAAGGAGTCCATATTTGCAAGCTGCAGCTCAAAGGAGGAATGGCCGAGTGGCGTTCATTCAGCTCTCTGCACCAACGACCTCTTTCCTGAGAGGCCTTCCCTGATCACATACCCACAGTTTCCCCAATCCTCCTGACCTGTTTTATTTTCTTCATAGCACTGTGATATAGTTTGGATGTTTGTCCCACCCAAATCTCATGTTGATATGTGATCCTGAATGTAGGAGGTGGGGCCTGCTGGGAGGTGTTTTGGTCATGGGGGGCAGATCTCTCATGGCTTGGTACTGTCCTGTGAGATCTGGTTGTTTACAAGAGTGTGGTACCTCCCTGAAACCCCTTGCTCTCACTCTCCTCCATGTGATACATGGGGTCTGCCTTTGCCTTTCACCGTGATTGAAAGCTCCCTGAGGCCTCCCCAGAAGCTGGACAGATGCTGGCACCATGATGTACAGCCTGCAGAACTGTGAGCCAAATAAACCTCTTTTCCTTATACATTATTCAGCCTCAGGTATTTCTTTATAGCAGTGCAAGAATGGCCTAACACAAGCTGCTAGCTAAAATCATTTTATCAATATCCATTTTCCCCACTGGAATGTCAGCTCCCCTAGGGCAGCAACAATGCTTTGTTTGTTGCTATATCCCCTGTCATATTAAATATGCTGACTTAGTATGTGAATGAAC
Source organism: Rhinopithecus bieti (assembly GCF_001698545.2). NCBI lineage: Eukaryota > Metazoa > Chordata > Mammalia > Primates > Cercopithecidae > Rhinopithecus > Rhinopithecus bieti. The sequence continues at coordinate 514,760 of NW_016804830.1, forward strand.
AGTTGATAACAGAATATGAAAAGCTTTTGCTAGACTCTGAAGTATAAACCAGATACATATTTTCCTGAACTCATAGTTATAAGACCAAGTCCTAGTCATTTCTAACATGTTTTAGTCGAACCTTTGATCTCACCAAGCCTTGATTTCTCATCTGTGAAATGCAACCTTACTTTACAGGGTTACTGTGAAGACTACACAAGATAATATATGTGGGAAACTCTTCCTAAGTTCTAAAAACTGTGTAGACATAAAGTGTAGTAGATATCTCATATTTATCTATTCATCTTTTTTTCCACTGGGGATCCACCAGTCCCCAAGGTTCTACTCGGTCTGTCAATCACAACATCAGACCACAGAGACAGGCATGTGACCCAGACCAGGACAGTCCTCTCCTCCCTTGGGACAGTGATTGGTCTAAGAACCGAGCACATGATCCAAATAAGGTCAACTAGAGTTCTTCCCTGAAATATATATTAATGCTAAGAGAACAAAAATCTATGAATTGAGTTGAAAGCCATGTTACCTGTCACAAGGGAGGAGAAAAACAGTCCTTCTGCAAATGAAGCAGAGAAACAAACAGAAATGAGATGAGAGATCAATTTCTGATGGTCTCAAGTCCTAGTTATAGCTGCTGGTTATTGGATACCTGAAGGTCTTTCTTGACTCTCCAAACACTTAGTTTTTTTCCCCACTATGTAAGCCAACATTTTCTTAATTGGTTTGAGCTGGTTTTTAGTCCTATGCAACTGAAAAGTTATTCCAGGTCCTTCACTTATGTGTTCATTTATTAATTTAGTCATTAATATATCTAACCAAGATTTATTGAATATGGGACGTCATTGTTGTATAATAAAGAATTTAACTGATTCTTGATCCCTGGGAAGGAGCCTCAAAACCCTTGCAGTTTCCCGAGTGATAGAAGTGTCTTTGTTATTCGTGTGGGCCCTTGGAACACACCTGAGTTTCTGCTAAGGAGATGACTCAAGATGAGGCTGCTCATGCCAGAAAGGCCAACTGTGTGTTTACAGGGTTGGAGCTTTTAGCCAGGTGATATCAGCTTGACCTCCTCCAGGCAGGGGAGCTGAGATTAATTTCAGTCACATGGTTAATGATTCAATCAATCACACCTATGTAATGAAACCCCAGCAAAAACTCTGGGCACCAAAGCTCAGTGGAGCTTCCTGGTTGGTGAACACATCAGTGTGTTGGTGACGTGTCCTGATTCCATGAGGAAAGGACGTGAAAGCTTTGCATTTGCCCTGTGTGTCTCTTCCTTTGGTTGGTCCTGATTCGTATCTTTCATAAGGAAACTGCGATTTTAAGTATGCTTAAAAGTCCAGAGCTCTGTGACTCAACCTAGTGAATCCTAAAACCCAAGGAGGTTGGGGGAACTCCTGAATTTGTAGCCCGTTGGTGAGAAGTGCAGGTGGCCTGGGGATCCCCAAGCTTGCAGCTGGCATCTGAAATGAAGGCAGTCTTGTTGGGGACTGAGCCCTTAGTTTGTGGAGTCTGCATCAAGCAGTTAGTGCTGGAATTGCATTACAGTATTGTAGCCATGATATAAACGACTCAGTCATTCCACTCTAGATATTTATTTACCTAAGAGAAAGGGAAACAGCGTTTCTCATCAGGTGAAAGGATTGTAGAAGGATGCTCACAGCATCCTTAATAGTCCAAATCTGAAAACAGCTCAAAATAGGTGAATAGATGAATAAATTATGGTATATGCAATCAATAGAACACTATACATTAATAAAAAGGAATTAATAAAACATGCAGTAACATGGATGAATCTCAAAATAATTATGCTGAGTGAAAGAAGCCACACACAGAAGACACATATGTACTGTAAAAGATACATATGTACCATATGTTTTCATTTACATGAAACTCCAGGAAGCACAAAGTGATCTGTAGTGGCAGACAACAGATCAGTGGTTGTCAGCAGAGGAGGGGTTGGGAGGGGTAGGACGGACGGTGCCAGTGCGGGAGAGGGCAACTTTTTGGGGGTGGTGATGATGTTCACTATTTTGGTTGTGGTGATAGTTTCACAGGTGTATATAAATGTCAAATCTTATCAAACTATACATTTTAAATATGTGCAGTTTACTGTATGTCAATCATACCTCAACAAAACTGTTACACATAACACCATGGTAGGTCCTCTAAAAGGGCTGGGAGGTTTCCTCCAATATCTCACCAGTAACTCAGACACATCATATCCAAAATGGAGTCTCTTTTCTGACCTACCTCCAATTTGCTTTTGCTCCTGAAATTTGCTCCCCTGGTGAGGGAACTACCATCTACGCAGAACCCAGAAAACTGAGAGGCATCCTGGACATTTTATTCTTTTTCCACCAATAGCCGACTGGAAATTAAGTTCTGGTGATTCTCTTTCCTCAACGTCTCTTAATCCAGCCTCTCCTCTCTAGCCTACTTTAGGTCATTATTTCCCCACATTTAAACTCTTGCAACAGCCTCCTGACTACTGACTTATCAGTTTCCAGACAACTTGCCCCCCACCAACTCCCATCCTCCCTTTTAAGCCCCACCCATAGTATCCATCCTTTATGCTTTTACCAAAGGCAAACCTTTGTAGAATCCATGTGTGATCTCAGAGGTGCCTTAATACACATTGTTTTCTTCCAGATATAAAATAAAAACTAAAATATTCTCTTTTCTCTTTGTCTTCCCTAAACAGTGATTCTTTTTTGAGGTGGGGTCTCGCTATGTTGCCCAGGCTGGTCTTGAACTCCTGGGCTCAAGTGATTCTCCCGCCTTGGCCTCCCAAAGTGCTGGGATTGCAGTCATGAGCCACCGCACCCGGCTAAACATTGTTTCTTTGTGGAAACATTCCTAGCCCCAGTCTAATTGTGTCTCCCTGTCAGCACCCTGAACTCCTCCTTTGCAGTAGTTTGTGCTCTCATAAATGCTAAATTAATTTTTAATTTGTCTGTCTTCCCACCAGACTGTACACTTTATAAAAGAAAGCACCATGTCTATTTTATTAACCACCATTCCCAGTGCTTTGCACGGTATCTGGTATACAACAAGAGTTCCAGAAATATTGGAGCTTTCAAGTTTGTTAGGGCCAATAGGCAAATTATAGGTGCTGTAAAGCATGGCCCCAGTAAAACACTACAGTTGACTGAAGGAGGAAGGAGAGGGATCTGGCTGTGGTTGAGGAAGGGCTTTGAGAAGGAAAAGGTGAAGGGAGTTGGACCAGCCTTTTCCTGTGGTAAGAATAAACAATATTAAGGCAAGTGCAAGAAACTCTACAGTGAATACGGAGGTGAGGGCAGTCCACTTTGCCCAGATTATACATTTACAGAATGAAAAGACTAGCTAGAAGGATGGCTTAAAATGCCTTGAGGCCAGAGCTTGGAGGGTATTAAATATCCAATTATTTGGTGGCCAGGGAAAGCCATTGAGGATTTTTGAACAGGTGAAAGACTTGATCAGCTATGCTGCTGCTACTGCTGCTTCTCTTCTCCTCCTACCCTTTCACCTCCCCTGCACCATCTTTCTTGGTGGGAGGCATCATGGTAGCAATGGACATAACCTAGATTGGAAGGGAACAGAAGCTGGAGTTGGACAGCCATCACTCGGACTATTGTCCAAGTACTTGGGTGTTAGTCTTGAAAACAAAGGAGCTGAGTCAGGTGTGAGAGATGTGGTGGAAACAGACTACATAGGACCTGGCATCTAATTACTTAGGGGGATGAAGGAAAGAGAAAACTCAAAGATGAATTGGTGCTTTCAACCCTGGTTTACCCACAGGATGGTGGTATCTTTACTGTCATCAAAGAGCTGGTTTGGTGGGGAGTCCAGACTGAGTCGGAGAGGGGAGGGGGAGGAATTAGGATGAATTTGACTTTTATAGCTAGATGAGTGTAATTCCTGGTATTCTTTGATCAAGAAAGTCTAGGGGCTTCTTCCCTGCTGTGCTCAGTCCTCCAGGAGCCTCTGCCAGTCAAGTGGATGGGAGATCCGTCTTTACTAAGAGATCCTTTTCTCCCTAATAAATAACAATGCTAAATTACAAGTGTGTGGGGGAGGATCAGGATGTGGCTCCTCAATCCTGCTATTGTGTTCGCGCTCTAGGTAATTAGTGTCTGATAGTTTTAAACAGATGGGTCTCTCTGGCAGCAGGGATTACAGCTTGAAATCAATCCTGAACAAATATTATATTAATTTCTCAACACCCTCTCTCTGTGGACAAAACCGATTCTTTTCCTCCGAACACTGTAATGATGAGAACATTAATATTGGATCATTTAGAGATGAAACGGAAGTGGTAGAGGAGAAAGAATGAACGGGACTTCACAGGAGCTGAGGAGGAGGCAGATACTAAAAGTTTCATGTGGTTCAATGCAGATGGGAAGCAGGAAAAGGAAATTCTGAGAGCACACAGGGCAGGTGTCAGGGGCTGGTGGTGGATAGCTGTTGAGGGTTCCAGCACTCCCCAAATGTTCAGCCTTAGCTTGAGGTTGGCACCTGCTTTGACAACACCAAGGGCTGTGTCAGGCAGGCTGAGCAGTCTCTGATGCTTATTTCATCTCAGAGAGGAGACCAACTCCACATAAATAGGTCTGCAGGGGGCCTGGCTAGACTTCTGACTTTCCAATCAAACCAGGCAGTCTACAATTCAAAAACAAACCAGGCTGCCTGGAGTGAGCCTGCAGCCTCCCCACCGCTACCTGGGAAGCATAACCCCTTCTCCTGGACTGTTAAAAGGGACTCCCCCACCTACAACCCCATACCCCTATTTAAGGGCTGCAGAGAAAGCCCAAGCTCAGTTCTCAGCCTTGGGGAAGAGCTGGGCCTGGAAATGCTTAAATGTGCAGGCAGCTCTTGATTATGAATGCTAATGTAATTCTGAACCAGCTCTCTTTAGCCCTGTAGGATTTTTATTTTACTTCTATCAGGCCTTACCTACCTAATCATGCATGGGTCAGGTTGACATTAAAACATGAAAATGAGCAGCAACTGTGGCATCGAGAAAAGAGTACAGGATGTGGAGTTGGTTCTGTTCTGCTAATGAGTCTCCATGTCTGAGCATCTCAGTTTCCCTGGCCCTCAAATGGGGACTGTGTCACCCCTCCCCAACAGCACTGTCAAGAAGATCAATGACAATGATGGATGCCAAAAGTATCTAATGATCGGTAAAAAAAAAAAACAAAAAACAAAAAACCCAAGCCCAAGTGGGATTATGAAAATGGTGCTGCCTTCTGTGCACGGGATTCCTGGGGATGGAAGTCTGAGAGAGAAAACCCACCTGCAGGTGAACGTGGAATGTGGATGCAGGTGATACTATTGCAAAGCACTGTAGAGAGGCTGGGCTGATGGAGTTTTGTGTATAGGGGAGGAAGACCACTGAAAGAGACAAGAAGTGTGATAGGATTGGGAGGGTGTTAAGAACTGTGAAGGGTCTGGTATTTTACCCTACACTAATAGATTAGCCTGCCATAGTTACATGGATGCTGACAGAATACATGAAACCCCTGGGTCAGAGACAAAGGACTTCATTACTTACAGCAATAGCAGCAACCAGAGTCTCAACACTGGTATAGTTTCCCAAGTCCCAATTCCTGCAGGGTGACTGGAAGTCGGCCAGGTGATGTCTGTGCATCTAGTGGGGAATTCCGAGCTTAGGGAACCTGAATCTTTTATGATGGGAAGAAAGCCAGCCTGACCCCCGCCTTTTGCCTCAGAAGGAGACATTATCTTTATTATACTGGACACTTAACTAATTTTCTGTTTGCTCTGGAGAGACATTACCTCTATAATCCAAAGCTGTTTGAAATTTTTTCAAATCTTTTAAGTTCTGCTTCCTTTTTAACTAAAAACTCTGTCTTTAAGTTGTTTCTCTCTGCTTGCATTTTACTATATAAGCATTCAAGAGAAGCCAAGCCATGCCTTCAATACTTTGTAGACATTTCTTCAGCCAAATATGCTATTTCATTGCTCATAAGTTCTACCTTCCACAAAACACTAGGACATGAACACAATTCAGCCAAGTTCTTTGCCGCTTTACAAGCAAAACTGCCTTTCCTTCAGTTTCCAATAATACAGTCCTCATTTCTGTCTAAGACCTCATCAGAATGGACTTTGCAGTCCATATTTCTACCAACATTCTGTTCATGGCCACTTAGATAATCTCTAAGAGGACTGAAACTTTCTCTACCAGTCTCCATTTTTGAGCTCTCACCAGCATCCTCCTTTACAATCTATTCGTGACAATATAGGATTTTTCCAGCATGCACCTCAGAACTCTTCCAGATCTACCCATTATCCAGTTCCAAAGTCACCTTCCCACTGAGATATTGGTTATATATAGCAGCACCCCACTTCTAGCTACCAATTTTTACCTTAGTTCATTTGGGTCACTATACCAAAGTGTCACAGACTAGGTGACTTATAAACAACATAAATTTATTTCTCACAGTTCAGGAGACTGGAAGTCCAAGATCAACTTGCTGGCAGATTCCACGTCTGGTGAAGATCTATTTCCTGGTTCATAGATGGCACCTTCTCACTGTGACCTCACATGGTAGGAAAGGGGAAGGCAGCTCCCTGGGGCCTCTTTTCTAAGGGCTCTAATCCCGTTTAGGAGGGCTTTGTCCTCATGGCCTAATCACCTCCCTGAAGGTCACACCTCCTAATGCCATTGTCTTGGAGGTTAGAATTTTAACATATTAATTTGGAGGAGACAAAAAAATTTGATGAAATCATCCACTGAGCTAAAATTTCTTGTCTAAAGCCTGCCTTTACCTCGAAACTCCATGAAAGCAGGGACCACATCTGTCTTGCCATCCATTTATCCCTGGCACAAAGTAGGTACTCCGTTGGTACTTATTGAAGGGTTAGTTAATTATTTTACTTAAATCCAGGCCAGGCCGCACGTGATGGTTCACGCCTATAATCTCACCATTTTGGGAGGCCGAGGCGGATGAATTACTGGAGGTCAGGAGTTCAACACCAGCCTGGCCAACATGGTGAAACACCGTCTCTACTAAGAATACAAAATTAGCTGGGCATGGTGGTGTGTGCCTGTAATCCCAGTTACTCAGGAGGCTGAGGCAGGAGAATCACTTGAACCCAGGAGGCGGAGGTTGCAGTGAGCTGAGATCACACCACTGCACTCCAGTCTGGGTAAAAAGAGTGAAACTCCATCTCAAAAAAAAAAAGAAAAACCACGCCAGTTAGGCCAGAGGCCATGAGGCATGCCCCATCTGGAGCTGGAGGGGCCAGCCAGGAACTCCGAATCTTCTGCTCAGACGTTTGGCCTCCTGGAATGTTCCTATGAAACCCAAAACACCCTAACCCACCCTTTCTACTATAGCCCAAGGGATTATCTTAGGGAAAGAGCAAGGTCCCTGATATGGTTTTAGTCTGTGTCCCTGCCCAAATCTCATGTCAAATTGTAACCCCCAATATTGGAGATGGGGCCTTGTGGGAGGTGATTGTATCATGGGGGCAAAATTTCTCCTTTGGTGCTGTTCTCATGACAGTGAGTGCGTGGTCGTGAGATCTGGTTGTTTGAAAGTTTGTAGCATCGTCCCCTCTCTCTCTTCCTCCAGATTTGGCCAGACGTGCCTGCCTCCTCTTTGCCTTCCCCAGTGATTGTATGTTCCTGAGGCCTCCCCAGCCATGCTTCCTATACAGCCTGTGAAACCATGAGCCAATCCAACCTCTTTTCTTTATAAATTACCCAGTCTCAGGTGTTTCTTTATAGCAGTGTGAGAACAAACTAATACGGTCCCTAAACACCATCTTATCTATTTTGGGGACATACTTTCCACACTAGGCCCAGGTCAGCAGAGCTTCCAGCAGCTGAGGGCTGTGATCCTGCCAGTAAGAAGTATCATCTTGATTCTAGGAAAGGAGGAGTGAAGGGAGGGATGGAAAGTAACTTTGGGTGAACACTTAGTATGGCTCCAGTACTTCACACACTTCATTTTATTTAACCATTGCCTAATACCCTTGGGTAATGTTAATAGTTTCCCTGTCTTGTGAATGAATAGAATGGAAGCTCGCAGAGAGGCTGATGGTCTTCAAGGCCACAGAGCTTCTTAATGGCAAAGCCGAGATTCCGGACCAGCCCCATTCAACATGGTGCTATGATGACTTCTCCCCTTCTCTCTGTGTTGGGAACACATTCATGGAGGAGTTACTGCAAGTCAAAAGGTTCACGGTCCTGGGTCTCCATCATTCAGTAGATAAGCCAGAAGTCCCACAGAGGTGGAAGTCCCCAGATAGGCACTACTGCATAAAGGACAGAGCCCAGGACTCAGACACATGCTCAGTGACCCCAGTTAGGTCACACCCTCACTTTCCTTTGTGTCCTCACATGTAAAATGGGAGGTATGGTTCCAACATCCCTCCCAGATCTGACCCCAGGCTCCAGTGGGCTGCTTTTATATCCTGCAAATGCTGAGGCAGACCACGCCAGGGTCAGGTTCACTATGCCTAGCAGGAAGGAAAGGATGCCATTCTTAACTTGACCTTCATTGCTGGTCATCCCTCCAGGCCCTGACACTTCAGGTCCAAATTAAAGAGTAGGAATAAGAGACTTAAAAAGAATGAGAACCCTTGGCCCCCAGCCTCCATATGTTCTTTAATAGGTTTAGCCAACTAGAACAGTGGTTCTGCTTTGGTTGCACAGTGGAATCACTTGAAAAATGATAGAATCCATTTGAAAAATGCTGATGCCTAAGCCTCACCCCTGAGATTCTGTTTTAATTGGTCTGGGGTGTGGCCCAGACATTGGAATTTTAAAAAGGTTCCTGGGTAACACTAATGTGTAGGTTGAGAACAACTGAGTTAGAATAGATTGCATTACCCTTTGTACTCCATGGCAATATTTTGAGAAAGTGATGGCCTAGCCTTCTGATCGGACCAGCTGGACTTCTATTATTTATCCCAAAGAGGGGCTACAGGATTGCCATGTGTCCCTGGACACTCCAGATACCCTGCTTGCTGTGTGTTGGGTGAAAATGCTCCTATAATTTTCATTTTAGCCTCTCCACCTGCCCAAATACCAAGTTTTCTGGCTGCAGGGCACGTCAAGAAAGAGAAGTATGAAGGCAGTGTCCAGGCAGCAACAATGTCCTGTTGGTTAAAGTGCCACCCCACCAACTGAGTCGAGGGAAACCAGGGCCTTGGATTGCAGAAGCAGCAGGGAGGGCTTGACATGTTCACCCTAAGGAAATGTCACTAACCTGGGCCTGGGTAACCTTGGAGTTGCTGCTGGGCTGGGCAGGGCTGGGATTTATTCCTTCAGTCGTTGAAGTGCTGAGTCCTGCACTTGGCCATCAGGGCAGGGTTGCAGGACGGTGGTGGGGGAGAGGGAAGGGGAGCAGGGCCCTTTCGGGACTGTCTTAGCTCTAGGCCTTTCCCACTAGTGCTGGCTCATTGGCCACTCAGATCCATGCATCAGGGACACAAAATATCTAAAATCTCAGGCCACAGCTGCCCAAAGTGTGTTGGTGGGAGAGGACAAACTAAATCCCTGTTTTCATTTCTTCCCTCAAATGGAGCTCACGTAAAGCCTTTAAACCATCGGCTTTTATCTGTTTTTAGTGTCCAATTTAGGGCTTTGCAGGGGCTCCCTCCAGGGCTTTCTCAATGGATTTATATCACAGCCAGATAGCGTCTTCGAAAGCTCATCTGAGCTGGAAAATAGAGAAACATCCTTCTCTATTGTCAAGTGACAAGTGATGGCACCCAGGCAACTGGCTTGAGTGCACAGAGAACCCACTCTGGATGCCGTGGCTGGGGTGGGCCTTGTCTTGGGAGGGGGCCAGCCAGAGAGGGGAAGAAGGGAGAGGCCACAGCAGGGTTCTGAATTGTCTTCCTACTTCTGAGAGCAGACTGCAACTCTGAAAGCTTTTCAACAAAGCACTAACTGTCTTCACGGCCCGTCACCTGTGGGCATGAAGATGTCAGCTCCCTGGCCAACCACCAGGTGCCATTCGCAGAGATGTGTGCATGGGGGATGGAGTGGAGGGGGCAGAAGAAGCCTGCTCTGGCTTGCCTGGTAGCAAACAACAGCCCTCTTCTTTTAGCCGGACTGACTTCTTCCAGCTTCCACCAGGAGCTGCGTTAACCCCCTACTCTCTGCCTAGTTTTCCTCTCCTAAGTGGGGCATTTATCTGTTTTTTTCTCCCCATGCACATTTTTTTTTTCTTTTTTGAGACAGCCTTGCTCTGTCACTCAGGCTGGAGTGCAGTGGCATGATCTCAGCTCACACGCACATTTTTGAGCATCCTACTGTATGTCAGGCAGTGTTAAGTATGGGGACTCCCATCCTCAGGTTGCTCGCGGTGAGTGTGAGAGACAGAGAAGCAAACAGGCGATGTGGAGGCAGCAGTCCCTTGTAAAGAGGAAAGGAAGCCTTAGGCGTTGGGTTGATCCAAGTTGGAGCAGGGAGCCTGGCCTTGTGGCTCAGGAGTCTTCCCAGAGCAGAGGCCCAAGGACTGTAAACATCCCAGGTAGGAGTGTAGAGACAGAAGCCTTCTTTACCCTAAGAGATCGAGGTCCTAACGAGTATTCATAGGATTCCTAGGACATTCCTAGCTTATACTTGTTGTCCTGGCAACATTTTCATTCTAAAAATGTCACAGTTTGGATGTCAAATAGGCATAGATCAGAACTGTTTCTGAAAACCTATGAATACTACATTCATAGGGCACGTATCACCCAGGGCTGGAATTCTATTTTGTGATGCAGAGTCAGCACGCCTGGTGCATCTTTGAGAGTATACATGGTGAAGGATTGTGGTGCAGAGTGTGTGTGCTGCTCCATTGTGTCACTAGACATATTGAAAGTGACTTGGTGATTGGACATCGTGGTCACAGACACAACAGAGAGCATTTCGGTTCACCTCTTCTCGTAACAGTCTGGGAAACTGAAGTCCAGAAAGGGAAAGGAGAGGAGTAAAGAGGAAAAGAGAACAGTGGTGGGTGCCTATAAAGAGCCACACACCTTGCTGCATGCTCTATATGTGGCTATTATTAGTAGATATAGCATGCCCATTTTTCAGATGAGGAAACTGAGGGTTGGAGCGACTCTATAACTTGTGCAAGGTTATAGGCTCTAAGTAGCAGATTAGTTCTGAATCGAGGCCAGCATTTCCTCTGGCCTCTGTGATGTCACAACTCATGGGAGTATGACTTGGATAGCTCCAGCTGGCCTCTCTTCTAGTCTTGCTCAGTCATCAGTTTTGGGGGAATGGGAGAGGAGATTTCCACTCCTCTGGAGAGTCATGTCTAGAGTCTGTCTTAGCCCTCAACCCCTCAGTCTTTGTAGATCTCATCCCAGGATCCCAGGACCCCGAGGGAGATGTAGGAAGAGGGGCCTCCACTGGGGAGAAGACCAGAGACATGCTGGGCTCTCTTTTGGGTCTGGCCCTGTCCCTGCCAGCCGTGGGCTCTTGTGCACATGATGGGTGTGCATGAATGAGCCAAAAGATCCTGCCAGGGTTGGTGTGGCTATGACTCCCAGGTTGCTGTCCCCACTTTTGCCATAGGCCCATTCTGATTCTGGGGGTTAAATGTGGGAAAATAGCATCTTCAAAAACCCTACTGCCTTCTCCTTGCAATATCGGAAAAGCAGATTCCTTGGTTGTAGCTAGGGCTAAGGGTCCAGAGAGGTTAAATGGAAGCCATGGTGGCTGCTTTGCCACCGTGGGGACATCTGATGTGAGGGTGCTATATGAAGCTCTGCTCCCTGGCCATTGCTTTGCCCTGGGCTCCAGGTCCCTAGAAGGGACCAGGGTTGGGGATTGGCTAGAAATCCCAAGGGAGCCCTTTCCTGGGTTGGAGCTGGGGAGAAGGCTGGGGCTGCTTGTTCCAGGCTCTTGAGCAAATAGCCCTGCCAAGACTTGCCTCTGCAAAGTTTCATTGGCATGAACCCCCTTGGCTGGCATCTCTTCTCAACATCAGAGCCCTGCCCTGCCCCTGGCTCCCAGGCTCAGAACACCTGCCTTGTCCCTGCCCCCACAGGGGGGCAGTGGTTCCTGCTGATTAGCCAGGGCTGAGCTGTGGATTAGAATAGGACAAAACCATGAAGGAAGGAGATCATTTGCATACCCAGACTTGTTCAGGTGGTGGTGTCAGGGGTGTGCCAGAACACTGAGCTCTCACCTCACCTCTCCCAGGTGTGAGAGCTGGCCTTGCCTGCAAAGCACCAGGTGGGGCTCCACGTGGGTGTTCCTGGTTGGAACTGTGGCCCTGGCTTGAGGATACCTATAGACTATAAGTGTGCCAGCCTCAGTCATCTAAGGGCATGAGGAGAGACAGAAGGACCCTGTTCTCTGACTTTATGCCCAACAGGGCCAAAGACACTGCGCACATTATCAGCCCCTGCTAGCTGTCTTTACATCTTACCCCCCTGACTGTGACACCAACCTCCAACCAGGGGCCCAGTGCCTGCAATCCTGGGGACTCACTGCAGAACTGGAGCATCTGTTTTTCCAAACTAGCGCCATCAAACTCCACCCTCAGAGCAATTTCACACATTTCTTTGTGATACAGTACGACTTTGCTCTGCCCCACCCTGCCCCATAAATGCCCCCAGGTCAGAGGGTGCCTCTCACAAAGCATCCAGGGTCATTCTGGGCCTGGAAAGAACTCCTGTGTGGTGCCATTTGAATAAGAAGCCAGGCAAAGTGTGTCCATATGAAACAAATAATTGGGTATATCTGGTACCTGAGGGAGTATTTCACATCTGCGTTCTCATTTACGTTTTCTACTGTGTCCTGTGAGGTGAGCAGGACAAGGATTATCACCCTTACTTTCTTTTTTTTTTTTTTTTTTGAGATGGAGTCTCGCTCTGTCGCCCAGGCTGGAGCGCAGTGGCCGGATCTCAGCTCACTGCAAGCTCCGCCTCCCGGGTTTACGCCATTCTCTTGCCTCAGCCTCCCGAGTAGCTGGGACTACAGGCGCCCGCCACCTCGCCCGGCTAGTTTTTTGTATTTTTTTTTTTAGTAGAGACGGGGTTTCACTGTGTTAGCCAGGATGGTCTCGATCTCCTGACCTCGTGATCCACCCGTCTCGGCCTCCCAAAGTGCTGGGATTACAGGCTTGAGCCACCGCGCCCGGCCCACCCTGTACTTTCTAGATAAGGAAACCCAGGACCTGGGAGGCCAAGGCCAGGGCAAGAGTCAGGCAGAGAGAAGACCAGAGCACAGGCTGTGTGGGCCGCTTCCACTATGCAGCAATCAAGGCTCCCTCCCCGGTGTGGGCTCTTTGGGTCTAACCTGGGTCTAACCAGGAGTGCTGAGCAGCTGTGCCCCAGTCAGAGCCACAGGGAGGCCTCATGTTGAGAAGCCCATACTGTGCTGGCCTCCAAGGAGCCTGGAACCGACGGTGCCCCATAGAGAGGGCCCTGTTGGAGGAGGCTAGCCACGCAGACAGCCTGCTGCTAGGTGTGCGGTGGAACCGCGGAGCTATTTGCAGATCTGGTCACCACCGTGCTGAGTGCCAGGGAGGAGGGAATGGGGAGACGCTAAGCCCCAGAAACAGGAACACAGTGCCTGGTGAAACAGAGCCAGCCTGTGCCGATGCAAGTATTGACTGAGTTCATAACCTGATCTGCCCATGGGAGGGGGAACATTTGACAGAAGGCATCAGCCGAGGGTGGTGAGCCAGGCGCTGGGAGAGTGAGTGAGACAGGACCACGTGGGGATGCCCTCAGCCACGACTGCCTTCTCTCAGGGTCTTCCCACCCTGATGACCCTGACGAATCCAATGTGCCCCCTACTGCAATTCCATCCATTTCCAGCCCCTCATTGGCTTCACCTGGGCTTCCCAGGCTCATTGCTCAACTGCGTGGAATCTGCTGAAGCCACAGCACTGAACTGAAGCTCACTGGTTCTTGAATGTCACTCGCTGCTCCTGTCCCTGGGCCATTTAATGTCACTGTCCACCCTGTGGCTCTTCCTTGCTTTCTAGCTGCCAATCAGCCCCTTCCTGTCGTCCTCTCTTCAGTCCTCTCTCCCTTCCCCAGCGTACCTTAAACCCTTCTGGCTGCACTGATGGGCTCTCCTTTCTAGCATTTCTGTCTGATATCTGACCCTAACCCAGTCCTGGCCTGGGAGTGCCCTGAGGTCCTGACTGCCCCTCTTGGCCCCCAGGCAGGACTCAGTCCCGGGAGATGGGCCTCAGGAAGTGCAGACTCCTGCTAGGTCCACTCAGCATTTCCCACAGCAGGTGGACAGGCAGTCACACGGTCACAGGGCCCATCCCAAATCTCCACATCACAACCCAGATTTTCTCCATTAAGGGTATCGATTTCCTCAGCTGAACTGCTGGGATCAAAGGCAGCCTTGGCAACTCGGCAGTTCATTAAGTCCCAACTGTCCCAGGGGACTGGCCTGGTGGATAAACATGTGAGCAGGAGGCCAGGTCAGGAGCCTGCTGCCAGGAGCGCTCAGGCTGGACCTGGGCAGGGCGGCGGGAAGGGCAGACCTCAGGCTTTTTGTTCCTTCCCTGCAGGAGCTGGGCTTTGGGTCCCTCCCCATGGGGGGCCAGCAGGAGCCATATGGGGATACAGCACCTGCTCCCACCCTGCTCCTGCCATTTTCCTGCCTGCCCTCCTATCAGATACCTGCCAGGCCTTGTGCTGGGCAATGAAGATGCAGATCTTCCTAAGCCTCTATCCCTACCCGCAAGGAAGTCCCACTCCAGTGAGGAAGGCAGACCCTATACTGTAGCGTTACCAGGCTGCGTACTAACATCTGATCGTCAGAACCATTCCCAACTCAGAGATGAAGTGTGACGGGCAGGTTGTTTCAATCAGAGCATTTCCTTTAGGTTTTTGTTCTTGCTTTTCAAAGCGACTCATTGGAAAAATTTTGGACGATACAGACCCCAAAGCACAAAGTAGAACATGAAATTTACACTAATCAAGGCTGTTGGTTTTTCCAACTTCCCTTCCCTCTGCCTGATCTGGAGATTGAGGTAAAGCAGAGCATACCTGGATGGGATTGGCCCTGCGTCTCAGGCCAATAGTGTCTGTCCTCCAGAGGTGAGGGTGACCTGAGACGGTGCCAGGAGGGAGGATGAAGCTGTCCTCTTGTCCCCAGCCCCCGACCCTGAACTTTCTCTTCCTGAGCGCTGATCTGCCTTCACTTCCCATTTGTTCTCTCTCATTGCCCCCGACTCACATGAATGTGAGCACTTAGATGCAAGGACTTTCTAGGGAAATTAAAGGTGTAGAGTACCCCCACTCCTTCCTTCTTTCATGCCCTTATCCTGAGGACTGAGAGGAGGAGCTGAAGGTGCAACACTCCAGGGGACTATTAGAACCCAGGGGACAAGCGGGCCTGGCAACAAGCCACAGTTACAGGTGCTGACTGCCCCCCATCCCTACCCATTTCATGGGTGTGTGAGGTGGAGGTGACCCTAGAGGTGGAAGAGCTGCCCCCTGAACATGCAGGGCCTGTGGTTTCACTGAAGACAGCAGGTTAGCATGGAGGAAACAGGATGAGACAGGGCAGGCTGGCTTGTGGTCTTTTCTGAGTGACCCCTAAACCAGGGACTCAGACGGGTCTGGGGCTGGGGAAGCTGCGGATGGGAGCATTTCCCCTGGTTCCTATAATGCAAAGTAACAGTCACTTCCCTTGCTCCAAAGCTTCGTTGCTGGCTGCAGTCAGAGTCTGGGCTCTTGCCCATACTTCGTTCTCCTCCAGTCACAGGGAGGGGTTGGTGGAGTCACTCGCTTGCCCAGTCATTCCATCAGCAGATGTTTGCTGAGTGCTGACTGGGTGCCAGGCACTGTGCCTGACCCTGGGGACACAATGCTGAGGAAAACAGCCGTGGCCTCTTTCCCCTAGCGGACCTACATCTGAAGGCAAGCATCCCAGTTTTCAGCTTGAAACCAGCCTGTAGCTCCAGGGATGGGACAGGCAGATGGAGAGAGGAGTTTGTGTTGAGACTGTGTAAAGACTCAGTCTGAACCCTTACTCTTAAATCCGGCAGAGTTCTACTACTGCCCCCCCAACACCCTTCCCCAGAGAAGGGCCGCTGGGAAGGGGTTTGGGGTTAGGGAACCAACATTTGTTCAGTTCTGAAAGTGCTAGGAATAGGGTAGGCTGAGTGCCTCACATTTCTTGTCTTAATCCTCACCAAAACCCTAGGAGGTGAATATCATAATCCCAATTTGCAGACCAGGAAGCTGAGGCTCAGTGGAACAAGTTATCTCATCATGATCGTGGGTAATGCATAACCAGGTCTGGCTGCAGGGCCTATGCCTTTTCCACGACATCATTTGACTCCGGGAAACATACAAGACCTTCGTTCTCCCCTGTGAGCACTGCAGACGTGTGAAGACCTTGACCTCCTGGGAAATTGTTCCCACTTTCTGCTTTGAAGAAAATGATAGGAGAAGTGCCAGAGTGAACTCTCTTCCCTTTTTTAACGTCGGCCTCTCTTTTCCCTCCTGCATCTTCCTAGTCCTGGAAATCCCTGTTGTCCCCGCCTTTGTCCCAGAAAATCCCAAAAATGCTTCACGTGAGTCTATTTAAATCCCCACTCTCAGCACTCAGGACCGGTTCTGGTTTCCTGGGGTGGCCTGGGCCTCCATCTGGTTTGGAGGCTATTTTGATCCACCGGATGCAGATTAGCTGCTGAGATCTGGGGCTGAGCTGCTGGAGAGATGCCTTTATCTACAGAAGGACAATTTGAAAACTAACTCAAAGCATCGAGAACAAATAAATAAATTCCTCTTTCTGTTCCCAGCACTCTCCATCCCATTTCTACAGGTAATTGCTGAAGGATTTTTGCTTCAAACAGGCTCTTGTTTGCATCAAGTGTGGGGTGCAGCAAAGTGGACTCGGGACTGGCCGATGTCTGGCCAGAAATATCAGGCAAGGGAAACAGTGACTCTAGTGGGGTCAGAAGAGGGGTATCTGCTGACCCAGGAGCCCAAGGCAGAGAGGTGAGTCTTTCTGAGGTCAGTATCAAGTACATTCATTTGCTCTAATGTAAGCCTTCTTGGGGCAGGAATCATCTTCCCCTTCTCTAATCATGGAGGAAAAGGGCCTTCAGACCTGCCCTGGCCTGGGTCCAGAGGAGGGATGTTAATTATGTGGTCAGTGTCTTGATGTTTCAGGAGCTCACGGCACTTGAAAATATGGGCTTTGCATCATGCAGGTAGGTAGTGATGAGGGCTATCCTTGCTTGCTTGGGAGGCAGAGGGGGCTCAGAGGTGGGAGGTAAAAAAGCTTACAGCTTCTGAGAAGCTGTGGGTACAAGGGAAGAGGATGAGAAGGAGAGAAGCCTGAACATCTGTAAACTTCCCATTTATTCTTCACAAAGACTTCATTGTCCCCCTTATAGGTGAGGTAACTCTGAGGTAGGAGGTCCAAGTTTTCTGGACTATGGCAGAAACCAGAATTCAAACACCTGTCTTCTAGGAGAAGTTCTGTTCTCTCCTTGGTGTCGCAGCTGCCCCAGGAAGTTTCCAGGAGCTGACAAGCATTCAGATGAGTCAAGATGGGATCCGATAGAGAAAAGGAGAAGGGAGAGCATATTTGTTCTCTTTCCACCTCCCTCCCACAGCCTTTTATGCTGATCTCAGCTGATGAGGCTGCCTCCTCCTCCCTGGACTGTGCAAACCCCTGTCATAGTTAGTGGCAACATTTTCCACAGTGGGTGGCCAGCCTTGGTCTAGCGGTAAAGAATGGATTCTGTTATTTCAGTGACGTGGGGCTCAGGGAATGAGAGTGATCATCAAAAAGCAAAAGTAAAGCTGTCCTTACAGGGTTGACAAGAATTACGGGCAGAAATATGGCTATAATTAGGCATTAATCAGGCTGCACTTTGACCCACTTCCTTGTAACTGACAGACACAGTAGGAGCAGATACTGGCCGTTTGCATCCCTAATGTTCCTGTAGTTGGGATTTCTGATGTTAGAGCTATAAGGCTTTTGTTTAAGATAGACAAGATCTCTGACATTAGAATCATGAGGCTCCTGTTTAAAAATTGCTTAAGATGTTTCTCAGGTCCTGAATTCCAGCAAAACAGATGATGCTAACAAGTCTGAAGACCCCCATAAAGGAATGGAATCAGTATGAGAACACAATGTCTTCATCTCCCTGTCCCAGGACTTCACCCTGGACTCCTCGATCAATCAACCATCTCCACACTTCAGCCCACTCCAAAACTCCTAAAATCCCAAGCCCCAAACTCCTCTGGGAGATGGATTTGAGGCTTCCTTCTGTTTCCTTGTGTGGCAGCCCTATCATTAAACCGCTTTCTCTGCTGCAACCTGATGTACTTGGTGTATTGACTTGCCATGCACATTGGGCAAGGGATCTATTACGCTTCCAAAAGCACCTCAAAAGGGCTTCTCTGGCCTAGATGTGGGGCAGAGTAAATGGGAATGGGAACACTCTGGACATTGGAGTGTGCTGGTGAACCCTGAACCTTCAGTCTAGGCTCACCTTGTGCTGATGGGGCATGTGGCCTTCTCCCGCAGACCAAGACAGTGGATGGATCGAGGTGACAGCATCGGGGACCTCACATTTGTATGCTTGTCTGAGAGGCCACTACGATCACCCCTCATCATATATGAGAACAGAAGGCTCAAAGAAGTCAAGCCCAAGGTTGAATACACAGCAAGGTGTAGATCCAGTATTTGTATCCAGGAGTGACCCATTTCAATCCTAAAATTTCTGCTAAAGAGAGAAACAAACAAAAACGTCAACAACTATAGTAATGTTTCTGGAGGGCTAACTTTATGGTGTATTTTGCTGGGCACTTTGAAGACAGTATCTCAGACAGGTCTTTTAAGGTCCCTAGTTTGCAATAAGGAAACTGAAGCCATGATGGGTTCACACTTTGCCATGAGTAACACAAATCTTAAGCCAGGGCCAGCCCCAAAGCCTATGCTCTTAACCTGAAGACCACCTGCCACTCAAAATATATACCTAAACAGACAAGACTGATGCTAACATTTTATGCTGGGCAAATATGGGTACTATTTGGATTGAAGGACAAGAGAAGGGAGTTCAGGGAGGGAGCATTTGTTGAATCCCTTCTTTCCTGCCCACCTGTCCTGGTCGCAGCCCCTGTTGGAGTGAGCATTGAGCAAAGTATAGCATATACCTCTGGGATTTTTGTTTTTTTGAAATAGGGTCTGGCTCTGTTGCCCAGACTGGACTACAGTGGCATGATCATGGCTCACTGTAGCCTCGATCTCCTGTGACCAAAGGATCCTTCCATCTCAGCTGGAACTATAGACACATGCTGCCATGCCCCACTAATTTGTTTTGTTTTCATTTTTTGTAGAGATGGGATCTTGCTATGTTGCCCAGGCTGCTCTCAAACTCCTGGGCTCAAGTAATCCTCCTGCCTCGGCTTCCCAAAGTACTGGGATTCTAGGCATGAGCCACCGTGACCGGCCCAGTATCTACCTTTGTTTATGTATCTACCATGTGGCTGGAATTGAACTCTATGAGGACAGGTCTGGGACATGTTTCTTTAGTACCCAGCTGTGGTGTAACAGGAGTTCACAGCAACAAGTGCTTGCAGATGAGGAAGTAAGGTCCAAATAGACTAAGCGGTCCTGAAACCCAGAACTCTAAATTGTCAGTGGTGGCAGATCAGACATCTCCTGTGAGTTTGTAAAGGATCCTGTTTTCGAGTACAGTTGACCCTTGGACAACACAGATTTGAATTGTGCAGATCCACTTATATGTGAATTTTCTTTAGCCTCTACCACCCCTGAGATAGCAGCCAACCCCTCCTCTTACCCACCAGTCTACTCAACACAAAGAAGACAAGGATGAAGAACTTTATGAGGATCACTTCCATGTAATGAATAGTAAATTTATTTTCTCCTCCTTATGATTTTCAAATAACATTCTCTTTTCCCTAGCTTGCTTTATTGTAAGAATACAGTACATAATATATATAACATACAAAATATGTGTTGATTGACTGTTTATGTTTTCAGTAAGGATTCAGGTCAACAGTAGGCTATTGGTAGTTAAGTTTTGGGGAAGTCAAAATTATACGCAGATTTTTGATCATGGGGGGGAGTCAGCATAGCCCCTTAACCCCTGCATTGTTCAAGGGTCAACTGTACAAACACCTTCCTAAAGTCCCTCCAATCACCCCACAAAATCACCTGATTTTTCTTCTTCCCTTAGGTCAGTTCTGCTACTGCCCCCTGCAATGTTAAGAGCTAAGAATGTAGAAGTCAAACTCGTAGCACAGGGAAGTCCAGGTTGTGCCTAAGTTTCATGACGCTCATTTTGTAGGTACCAAAACTGAGGTTCTGCAGAGGGCAATGCTACAAACATAGACTTTTAGTCCTGCTAGAAGGCCAAGATCCCCCAGCAATAAGGCGGAAACAACAGCTCCACCCTCGAGGCTTAGACCTTCCCTGGGTCCTCCCCTGCCGAGTGAGTGGTGTGGGCCTATGCGCCACCAGACATGATTCGTCAGGCTCGTGCTCGAGGAATGCAGGAGCTGACTGGGTGAGATGTTTGGAGCCAGCGCGCTCTGCACGTCTCTGGTGGCGGAGGAGATGGATTTAGATGGTCCAATTTTTGTGGCTACTTTCCATTTGTGACAGGGGATAGGCTTTCTATATATGGTAATGATGTAAAATTCCATTTTAAAAAGCATTTAAGTAAAGAAAATGAGTTAATTTAGAGGCAAGAATGAAATAATGTGATTTAACTTTAGAGAAACAGAGATTGAAGGGGATCTGAAAAGGTACTCCTGCCCCAGAATTATCTCCCCCAGCAGTTCATGGAACCGGGACAAGGTGCTGCCCATGCTGGGAAGCTGCTGTTGAAGCTGCAGGCTTCCAGAGCCAAAGGCTGCCCAGTCCGATCCTCACTGCAGGAATGAAGAGATGGAAGCCAGACCACAGGTCACTGAGGGGAGTCACCAAGGACAGCTTCTGAAAGAGCCTGGCTTTAATTCAGTTTCCCACCCACAGCCAGGAGCTCAGGGCTTGGCTGATCACCTCTCTCCCTGTCCCCTCAGTAAAGTAGAGAAGCTCTGGGCAAGGCTTTATGCACAGTGTGCTTTAAAACAACCTAAGGAGCTTTGAAACAATATATTTGCCTGAGCCCCATCCCCGGAGATTCTGATTAGGTGGTCTGATTTGGGGGCAAGATTCAGGGACGCTGTTCTTTAAAAATTTCTCCACCGGCCCACCCTAGGCTGGAGACCAAGGTCCTGACATGAGATGCCTGGGCTGTACAGGACTCGGTTTACCCTATCCCCCTTCAGCATTCTCAAGGCTCACCCAGTCCCTAATCAGAAAGAGAGAAAAGAAACAGACAAGGGTGGGGGGTGAGGGGGGGAAAGAGAGAGAGAGAGAGAGAGAGAGAGAGAGAGAAGAGGCAGACAGGAGAGAAGACAGAATAGGGAGAGGGAGAGGGAAAGGAAGGCAGCAGTCATGGGCTTCACACTTGGGCAGGTCTGGCTTAGTTCTGGCTGCACCACTGATATTTGCAGGAAGTGTTACCCAGAACATGTTTCTGAACTTCTTTGAGACTTGGTGACCTTGCTGGTTCAATGATGATAATATTAATCACTGTCTCATTAAGTGGTAGTGAGGTTTAAATGAGATAACCCACGTAAAGAGCCCAGCACAGTGAACAGCACACACTGAGCCCTTGGTACAGGCTAATGCTCAGCATCATCATCTCTAACACAGGGCCAGAAGCCAGGATGATCCTGTTGTTAAGAGAAGCCAGAGACTCAGTTGAAACATTCTTCAGGGCAGAGAAGGAGTTCATTAAATGGCTCAGAATTAAGATGGGCAGGAGCTAAAGAAGAGCGAGACTTAATTCCCTTGCATACCCAGGGGAAGGGGTCTCTTTTGGAAGAGATTTGCATTGGCTTTAGTTGATTGCAATTACGCTATCCATTGCCGTGCTGAAAATAAAATGAAACCCTAACAAAGTTCCAGGTTTAATTGAAATTTCCTGGGATCTGTTATTACATCGCTGTGATTGTTCTGTGTCACTAATGAGGCTGTGCTAGCTGATTATCCAAGTGTCTCTCCAGTCACTATTCCATTATTGCATTATTAATGATCAGATATGATTGTCACAGCCAATGGCTTGAACATCAAACAGGCAAGAAACAAGTCAGACAGTCAGGCAGACAGACAGATGGCAAGGGTGGGTGGGGCAGGGCAAGTGGGTAGGCTGGGCTAGCCAACAACCTGGTACCCGGGGTATGCAGGGGAAGGGGCATGGACGTGTTAGTGTGATGAGGGGCTGAACTGAGAGGGGAGGCGGGGATGGAGGACGCGGTGGATGGGGCATGACAATGGCAGGAACAAGTCTTTGCAAGTTGGTGAGTTCTAAGGGTCTATAGCTCTCAAGTCTCCACTTACCTGGAGAAATAGCCAATGACTCTTGGTCAACAGACAAAACAAGAACTAGCATTTCTAGATCAACGAGGTCTCACAGCTTGGGAAATGGGAAAAGGTCAATGTAAGGGGCAGGTCACTCTTCCTTGGCCAGCCTCAGGGAGCATTGTGAAGAGCTGCTGAGCCCCTGTCCCCTTCTCTGATGAGCCTGGATGTCCAGAGCAGGGACTTAAGGTGCAGTGAGAAGGGCTGGTGGGCCCTGGAAAAGGCTTTGGAACAGGAACACGGGGGAGACCTGTCCTTCCTAAGGCAGCCGTAAGTCCCGGCCACTGTGGGGAAGACCTGCCCCCACCAGGGAGGTGGGCTCAACAGCGCCCTCTCAGCTTGCTTTTAACCAGTGACCTCCCAGCACCCCAGAATGACTGGAAAGGAGCCCACGTGTTGGTACTGAGAGAACTTTGAAGAGTTTTCTGGAAACTACCAGCGTTGGCCTGTGCTAGTGGTCTTCCCTAGAGATGGTAGGGAGCTGGGCTTGGGAGCAGACTGAGGAGAGGAAGCCCCACCCCTGCACATAAGCAGGAGGCCTCTTTTAACTCTGGAGCACCCACAGGCACCACAGCTGGGTTTCCCGACCGCTTGCCCTGTGGACCTTGCCCCACCCTCTTTGGGGAGGCACCCTTTCCTGAAAACACCAGACAGGATGAGGTCATATTAGGCACTCGATGGCTGCCAAATTTCATTCTTCAAAGACCAGCGTTGCGCTAACATGAAATGTAAGCCAGGAACAGGAGGGAGGAGGGGGCTGGACTGATGAAATGGAGGGGGAGAAACCCACATGCAGGAGAGAAGGAACTGACATTTGAACATGGTTTTGTAATCAGAAAATTGATCCCAAGGCTGCTCCCACCCCCAGGGATGGGCCGCTGCGGATGCTGTGGTTTCCCTGAAGCCCCTGATGGGGGCTGCCTGTTCCACCAGACTTGCTGCCTCCAACTCACTGTCTCCATGGCGAAGAGGCAAAGGGCTGGGGGCTCCTGCAGCCATGGTTTCCCTGACAACACTCACCAGCAGCCTACCCCAGGCTGCACGTACCGGTTTGTCCCCACCACCACTGCGAGCTATTTCGGAGCAATGGAAGCCTTTGCCTGCACAACCACCCACGGTCCCATGAACACGCACACAAGAGCCCCCTCTGTGGGCTCCTGGCACCCATCCACCCACGGCTCCCACCCAGAGCCTGTCCAGCCTGCAGGGAGCTGTGCTGAGCAGCCAATCACAGAGAGGCGCTTGGGGAGTGTGGGATGCAGAGACCCCGGGTAGGCACAGCCTGGACACCTCCTCCTCCAGCCCTCAAGCCGGAGACTGAAGAAATCCAAAGCAAAAGCTTGAATGAGGAAAATGCACTCTCCATCACCTTGCAATCCCCCTGCCGTGACCCAAGGCCCGTCAGTAGCAAGGATTATGATGGACATCATCATCATATTGCCACCATGCCAATCTTCTGTCCTCCCGAAGTAAGCAGAACAGTTATTATTATCATCCCAAGTTACAGAAGATGAAACTGAGCCCCAGGGAGGTTAAGTGACCTACTCAAGGCCACACAGCGAGAAATGGCAGGCTCAAACCCAATATGCAGTGAAGGGTCCGGCCCTGGGGTATCTGGGAAGATGTTTACCCGCGGTGTGTTGGTCATGCTGTGTGCATGGCAGGGCGGGGAATATAGAGAAACGGTGGCCCTGACCTTGGGAAGCTCCCGGAGGATAGGGAACTCACAAAGGTGTGTGTATAATTATGCCCTCATACAGGACCACACACTGTTCTGTGGGCTCACGGGCAGCTGGCAGTGGGGAGGCTTCTCTTGCAAGGGCTTAGTGGTCTATGGGAGAGGCCTGAAGATGTGAAAGCAGCTGTTCCCTGGCAATGGGTTTCACCTGCTTCCAAGAACCCTCAAGAAGGGCTGAGGCTGCTTATAGGATCTACAGTTCCCACCACAGGGCAGCAGCCCCGGAGCTCCTTCCACGAGAAGCTCCTTGGGGCCAGGAGGGAGTGAGGAGTTGGCTGGTTGAGCTCTCGGAGTGCACTGAGCTGAGACTAAGGAGAAAGCTCAAGTCTAAGAAGCCAGAGGTGGCAGCCTGGGCTGTACTGAAAGCTACTGCCAAAGGGGGCCTGGTGGGGCACAGACAGTGGAATGGGTAAGGGGAAGAGTTTGAGGCTCCCGTCTCAATGGGCTTGTACCTGAGGACGAGGACAAGGAAGCTGACAACTTTCCACTTTCCCAGGTGGGTTTCATGGGGGCCTCCCAGGAATGTGGAGGAGAGGGGCCCGTGGCTTTCCCGGTGCGTGCTGGAGGTTATGGGACAGGTGATGAAAGAGGGTAAAAAGGCCCAAGATGCTGGTCCCATGACACACCCAGAGCCAGAGCCCAGCACTGGCTCCATGCAGTGTACGCCTAGCACAGGGGGTTCTCTGTGGCAAAATCAAGCCTCTCTCCTTTCTTTTGAAGAAGGATGCCCCAAGTCCCCCCACACCTTTCCTGGGAGATCAGGGTCCATTTGTTCTTAACGTTCCCCCCCAGGAGGGGGGTTCCACCATTCTCTACTGGAAGCTGCTTTCCACATCTCACAATCTTTGTCAGAAAATTTAAATCAGTGGGTTTTCCACTGTCTCCTCTGCACCAGATAAAGGAATTCACACACACACCTTGTCTTGGGTGAGCCTCACCACGACCCTGCAGGACTGGGAGGGCAAAACCATGCTCCTTTCAGCCACCTGGAAACCCAGGCTTGGGCACTTTGAGTGAATCAGTTCCTCAAAGGATGCAGTTTGCAAGGATTAGAGCTGAGATTTGAACCCAGGTCCTTTGACTTCAAGTCTCACGTCCTGTCTTCCCAGCAACTGGCCACAGCTTTTCTGGCAATCATGCAGTCTCTTTCTGCTGTGGATGAAACAGGCAACTCCAAAGCCCCTGGCAAACCCTGAAGCCACCTCTTGGGTGGGGACCAGCCAGAAATCTGACAGGGGAACCTGCTGCCACTGGCCTGTGGCCCTCTGACCCACCCCTCGGCCAGTTGTTCAGTTCAGAATAGAAGATGGTCTGGAAGATTCCTCAATCCTTGTCACCACCAATCTCTGCCCCTCTGCTCCAGCCTGGAAATGTTGAGTTGATTATAGTCTGTGCTCAATCACCAGAAATAATCAATCTGTAATTAAGAGCATTCCCTGGCCTTCCTAGCCTTCCCTAGGCCTCCTGCTCCTCCAGCCTCACCCACGCCTACCACCACCGCCCCCTCCCACCCGCCTTTCCAGCATGGAATCATTTTAATGAGATTTCTCTGTTACAAATGACCGGTTTGTAATAATTATATTTTGTGCAGCAATCGTGGTTTAAAAATGATTTAAAGCAGGAAAGGCTCCAATTTATTAGGCATCAAATTTTCTGTGGTGAACTTTTAACTGGAAGCCGCCACTCAGACATGGAGGGGGCCATCTCTGCCAGCCTGGGCTGAGCCATAGTCCTGAAATATTGATGGTTTGTGGATGGAAATGTAGCCGAGGAGATTTAACTTTTACTAAAATAAATGAATCTTGCAACAATAGCTTGGCAGTCCTGGGTGCACCACTCCCTGCAGTAGAGGGAATGGGTGGTGGGGGAGGAGAAGGGGAGGGGCCCCCACCTGGAACGAGGCAAGGGAAGGAGAATGAGGGCTTTCTGGGACTGAAGGCCTGAGGCGTTTTCCATGCAGGGCTTTGCATTTGAAGGAGAATTATCATCGCATACCCCTTTAAAAATTTTTTTTTTTTTAATACTTTAAGTTCTAGGGTACATGTGCATAGCATTGGGAGTTATACCCCTTTTGAATTCTGTGAAGCGCTTTGGTGAGAGCTGGTGCGGTAGCGTTTGGGACTTGTGACTCTAGAATTACCCTGGGTTCATACCTGGACCTTGCTATTTTCTACCTGTGTAACCTTGGGCAATGAATCTGCCTTTCCAATCCCGGTGGAGAATTCCCTGAGATGATATTTGTAAAGCCCTTTGTCCAGGGTTGGGCGTGCAATAAGCACTCAATAACTGACAGGTCTCACTATCATTTCGATGACTTTGCATCTGTTAACCCATGAGGGTGTCACTACCCTGTGTGGCACATACAGTGAGTGTCCTCGTCCTCATGGAGAGACAAAGGCCTGGGTAGGTGAAGTGCCGTCCCATGCTCACAGTCGAAGTGCTGGAGCTGGGTCACAGCCCCAGACCTCTTCCAGCTCCCAGTTCCATTCGTACTAACCCGAGGGGAAATTTCTGGAGAAAGCAGGACTGCCATTGTAATTGAAAATAACAGCATGTTATTTTAAAATGCAGCTTGGGAGGTCCAGGTCTGAGATCAGGAAGATCATCTTGGTATAGAAGGTGCCAGAGAAGAGGTGAGTGAGAGAGGCTGAGTGAGCCCCTCCCTTTTAGAACATAGAGGCTTCCATGCACCAGGGGAACAGCCTCTTGAGTCCACTGGCACCCAGGCCACACCCTTGCCAGGGCCAGCCTGGAACGGGGCTGCTTGTTTGCCACGTCTCCCAGTGATGTGTGAGCTCCTGAGGGCAGCAGTTCTAGCTCATTTATCCTGGAGCTTCCTCTACTGCCGAACTCCAAGAAGGGCACACAGTAGGTGTGCAACAACTTGAACTGCAGGCTTCCTGAGGGCAGGAACTGGGCCTGCTTTGCTTATTCCTACAGGCTAACCCAACACTTAGCACACAGTAGGTGCTAAATAATAATATTGATAATGATAATGAGTGAGTCAGCAAGTGAATGAACAAGTGTTTGTTGCACCAGGTGGAATGGTCTCTCCTGTTCTGACCTCACCATCTGGAGTGGGCAGTG
Organism: Rhinopithecus bieti; assembly: GCF_001698545.2. Taxonomy (NCBI): domain Eukaryota; kingdom Metazoa; phylum Chordata; class Mammalia; order Primates; family Cercopithecidae; genus Rhinopithecus; species Rhinopithecus bieti. Next base: position 541,981 of record NW_016804830.1, read on the forward strand.
GTGCCCACCCTTCCTGACAGAAGGGCAGTGACCCATGGGATGTGGACAAGGCAAAAAGCTCATTGCTCTGGCCTACTGTGGCTGCATCTTGGGACTCTGGGACCCTGGCTCTTAGACCAGAAATGGAAAGAGTTACAGAGCTCCTCACCCCTGGAGCTCTGTTGTCTCAGGAGTCACTGGTGCAGGAGAGGGATCAGTGGCCTCAGAGATTGGGAGGAGGAGGGAGGAGAAGAAGGCGAGGGAGGGTGCCCCCGCTCTATCTGCCAGCTCAGCCCTCCAGGCTCTGGTCGTGTGGTGTCTTATCTTCCCGCTCATTCTTCTCATTTTCTGACCAGCTGGTGAGGCAAGAGGGACCTGGGCCTTCCCTCTGCTTGTGGGCACTATCTGGGCCTGGCAAGGGTAGAGAGGGCAAGTGCCAGTCCCTGGTTGTGTGAAAAGGACACTCCCACAGGCAGAAGCACGGAAACCCATCTTGCGAGATTCCCTCATTGTGGCAAACACAGAGGGGGCTGGTGGTGGCCAGGGTGTCCGTCACTCCCTGTGTCTCCTGGAAATGGGTTTCAAACTGTACTGGAAATCATTACGGAGAAAATCAAGGACCTCCTGAAGGGCAGGGGGACTCCAGGGAGCTGTTGGGAGGCGGAAGTCCTCTACTGGAACACTTGAAGATGAAATGAACATGGTGCATCAGATGCGTTTTGAATGTGAATTCACCCCAGCCGCTTCTCCCTGCTGGGAGCTGTGTGCATCGGCAGTGGAGCCGGACCCTCCTTTGCCACCTTCTCCATCCTCACCTTGCCACCCTTTGCTGGTGCCTAACCGACTCATGACCTCAAGGAAGGTTTTGCCAGCACAAAGATGCTTTCCAGGGTCTCTTCTCCCAGGACTTGGAATAATGTAGTGTAAACCTTGCCACCTTTAACAGCAAACACCGCATTTCTTACTGCAGCTTTGTCCCTAACTGGCTGCGTGACTCTGGACTAGTCACAGGCTCTGAGACTGAGTCCTGTCTTCTGCAAGGTGGGGACAATAATGATGGCACTCCCTTCCTGTACATTCCTGCCCTGGGAGGCCTTGTGAGCAGCGGCCAAGGCGTTTCCTCTTTGCTTCCTCAGCCCAGCACAGAGCCTGGCCCAGGGGAAGTGCTGAAGGATGAAGGGTAATCGGGAGGGCAGATCAGAGGCCCCATGGGAGAGTGTGTAAGCGTTCCCACACAGGCAGCCTCAAGGGGCCCCTCCTGCCCCAGTCTGCATCTCCCTCCATGGCCTTTCTTCTCTAGGGATTTCTGAGTCAGGCAAATCTGCCCTGTCCCCTTACCTGCTCTCCCGCCCCCACATAGCCCTCTCCTCTTCCCCCTCCAACAGACTTGCTGCGGCCCCTCCCTTTCCTGTCCAGTTATTCTTCCATCTCCACAACCAGGTGCCAGCCTGTCTGTCTGGTCCCCCCAGGCCCCCACTCCATTCCTCTGTGCTGGCTCCTCCCGCCTCACCAACCTATCTCCTGGGAGTGGGGGCTGCCTGCTGGCCACACCTCTGGACCCAGCCTGTCCACTATCTCCTGGACTCTGCACTGGCCTTCAGTGCAGACCCCTCTCGGACATCCTCTCCCTGTAAGTCAGAGTGAGCCTTCTGAACTGAAAGCCTGACTGTGCAAATCCCTCACTTACAATCCTTCAGAGACTTAGCCGTTATCTTTTTGTTTGATGAGTTAGTCACCAGGTGCTCTGGATAAAGTCCTAACCCCCGGACGGATACAAAAGGTCCTCTGTGACCTGCCCTGGCCTGGAGCTGCTGCGCCTCCCCAGGCTCCAGGCACATGGGCTGCTTGCAGGTCCCGGAATGCACTGAGCGCACTCAATGGCTTCCTGCTACACTCTATCTTCTCCTTCTTGCTCCACCTGCCCCTTGTGGCTTCATTAACTCATAGTTTAAGACTCAGTTGTGATATCACCTCCCTCAAGAAACCTTCCCTGAGTCATAAGGCTTCTTCATATTCAGCCATGGGCTTCTAGGGCATCTCTTGCATGCCCCAGCATACTTGCCATCCTCTAAGCTCTGAGCACGACCCACCAGGCTCCTTCTCCTCTGTGAGCACCACAAGGGCAGGTCCACAGCTTATTACTCATCACACCACCAGCACCCTGTGCTGGGTCTAGGTGTTTGTGTACCCCTGACAGTCATACATTGGCATCCTAGCCCCTAGGGTGATGGAATTAGGAGATGGGGCCTTTGAGAGGGTGGGGACTTCATACACAAGAATAATGCTTTTATAAAAGAGATCCCACAGAGATCCTTTGCCTCTTCCACCAGGTGAGAACACAGAGAGAATGCCCTCACCAGACACCAAATTTGCTGGTGCCTTGCTCTTGGACTTTCCAGCCTCTAGAACTGTGAGTAATAAATGTCTATAGTTTAGAAGCTACCTAGTTTGTGGCATTTATTTTATAGCAGCCCAAATGGACTAAGACACCCTGCATACAGAAGGTTCTCGGAAAGGGGATTTTGAAAGAACAACCACATCCATTGACCCTTGTTTATAAGCTTTTTCTTTATTCTTAAGTTTATTTTTAAGTTGTATGCCCTGCAGCAGGGGCAGGCCTACTGAATAATGACAGGTATGATTAATTAAGTACTTAGTATTTGTCAAGCATCTGCTAAACTCTTAACATTCATTAACATTCTCATTAAATCCTCATTACCTGAGGTAGGTACTGTGCGTAATTATCTCCATTTTCCAGATAAGGAAACTGAGGCTGAGAGGGGTTAGACCACCCAGTGGTCTAACATCCCAGGTTCAGTCATTCACCCAGTGAATGACTATTGAAGCCTGCACTTGAACCCAAATGTGTCCAACTCCAAGACTCGGGCACTTAACCACTGGGCACGCTGTCACCACCCACCCCCCTCCCCCGGAGGAGCCTCCTGGCCTAGCCCCTGAGAAGCCAGTGTCAGGTGGGAGGCAGCCCAGGTATCCTGGCCCCTTACCATGTCTTGGCGTCTGCAGTGCTCTGTGGTTGCTGTCCCTTTGTGCCAGGCATCCCCTGTACACACATCAGAGGGAAGGCTTGTCACTCCAAGTCCCAGCTGGCTTCTTCCTGGGACCAGCCTGGTTGTGGCACCGGGCGGGGGGTGGTTGGTGGGGGGTGGTCGGTGCTGTTTCTCTTGTGGGCGGTGGGCAGAGAGGGTGAGCCTGGACCCTGCTCCCCACTGTCTATCTGTTGAACGACAGCGAGCCACAGTGTCTGGGTGGGTGGTGAGCTCTGAGGGCCCACCAGAGACTGTTAATTTTGGCTCGGAGTCTGCAGTGGAGCTAAATGACTGGAAAACTCCCGTGAGGGGGACATGTGCAGCCAAGGCAGCTGCAGCTTTGATAGCTCCCCCACCTACCAGCGCCGAGATCAAGTCACTTACGGGGCGTCCTGGTGGGAGCGGCTTCTGTATCCAAGCAGGGAGGGCCAATCACTGACCCGTGGGGGGCCAGCAGTGTTAGATGCAGAGGAAAATGGTTCAAAGCCTTCCGGGGCCCCAGGAACTCGCACAATCTTTCCAACTAGAGAACTCATCTGGGAAGCAAGTTCCTGGAGTAAAGAGGTGGGTTTCTTCTGCCTCATTTCCAGGGAGGAACTGGCCCCAGGTGTGGGGTGGGGTCTTGTGGGGTGGATGAGTGTCTTTCCAGACTCTCCCCGTGTGTCCGGCAGGGCAGCCCAGCAGGGCCTGCCGCTTCTAACTTTCTGAGAGTAGGATTGGATCCCAAGAAACAGGAACCAGAGTTTCTCAGAAACACCTCCTGGAGGGAGAGTTTGCCACCAGAGTGGTTATGCTGTTAATGTACTGTTGTCGCATCTTATACTTGGGCTTACATTTGAATACTTAGAAATCAACGCTATGCAGAGCAGAGCAGACCGCTGGGGACTCTGCTTCCCAGGTCTGCGGTGGGGCCTGAGCACTTGCTTTTCTCACAGCTCCCAAGTGACGCCGATGTTGCCCGTCCTGGATGATGTGGCTTCACCCTTTACTGGTTAGAGCACATTATTGAATCTCTCCAAGGTTCATTCCCTCACCTGTAAAATGGTCATGACAATAGCCACCTGGAGGCTGCGGAGAGGATTAATGAACTACCATATGTAAAGTCTCAGTGAGTTGGAGAAGACCCTGTGTTAAAGCACCTGGATCATAGCAGGTGTTTAATACAGGTGCGTTCTCTCCCCTCAGTGAAGAGAACTTTGCACTCTTAATTTCCTCTGAGCCGGTGAGGTGAGCAGAACAGGTATCACTCACCCCTGTTCTACAGATGAGGAGCCACTAGTGCACTGACTTAGTGGCTGAGGTAGACCCTCGGATTCTTGCTGAAAGTTCAGTGTTCTTCCCACACTGAAAAAAGTGTTCCACAACACTTTTTTTTTCTGGTCAGATGAGAGATTTATGTGTCTACCAGATGAGGAGCAAGTCAATACTAATAGTGAAAACCCTAACAATATTGCAGAAATCTGTGCAGGACTCTCACTGGGCACACAGCCACAGTCGGCCTTCTGGAGTCCTGGGAGACAGCTCGGAACTTGGAAGACAATGTTCCATTACATGGCTCCCCTCTGGGCCTGCCTGTATGTTGATCTCAACAAACATTTCAGGGAAGAACAAATGCTGGGGCCATTTTCCCCCCTGGGGAAGGAGGCAAGCAGATCAGAGATGAAAGGTAGAGCTGCTGCTGTCCCATTTGTGGCCCACAGGCCTGTCTTCCTAGCTGACCCCAGCCATCAGAGGCATCTAGATAGACAGGGCTCAGAGGAGACAGCAGGAGGGACCTCTGGCCAGACCCCACATCTGTCTGCCACAGCTCTGAGGGGCTTGGAACGATTCAGCACATTCTTCCCTTCTTCCCCAGCCTGCCCAGCCACATGTTGGCCATGGTCTCTCCAGCTGCCCTCTCCCCTGCTCTGGATGAAACCCAGGAAAAACTGTCTGGGGCCCCTGGAGTTTCTGATGCACTATGTCGTTTACCTCCTCAGGCATTCTCACTCACAGATGTCAGTCCCATTAGAAGAAAAGCAAAGGGCAGAAGACAGCAGAGGGCACACTGGATCCCAGGCTGGGGATGCGATCTTGCAGCCTGTGTGATATCTTGGGGTTGAACCTTGTTCAAGCCAGTGCCTCCAGTTCCCATTTGGACTCTGTCATAAGGGAAAGCCACATGGCATTCCTGGATTTCAAATTTCCATTTCAGCTATTTGTGAGTGTCCTTAAAGTCCTCCACCTGCAGCCATTTGTCATTTTGCTGAGACAGGAAACTGAGCCCCATGTGCCATGAGGCTGGTGAACAGCAGCACGCTTCAGTCAACAGGGAGCCAGGCCCAGGTCCCCTCTGCCTCTCAAACCAGCTGGTTTTTTTTTTTTTTTTTTTTTTGAGACAGGGTCTCATTCCTGTTGCCCAGGCTGGAGTCTAGAATGCAGTAGCACAATCACAGCTCACTGCAGCCTCAACATCCCAGGTTCAGGTGATTCTCTCACCTCAGGCTCCTGAGAAGCTGGGACTACAGGTATGCACCACCATGCCTGACTAGTTTTTTTTATTTTTTTTAGTAGGGATGGGGTTTCACCATGTGGCCCAGGCTGTTATTGAATTCCTGGGCTCAAGTGATCCACTCAAGCCTTGGCTTCACAAAGTGCTGAGATTACAGGCATGAGCCACTGTGCCCAGTCCTGTCCTTGTTTTATAGAGGAGGCAATGAAACCACTGTATGGCATTGTGCAATTGAAAATATGGAGATTCATTTACAATAGCAAAGTCAGAGAACCAACCTCGGTTTCCATCCACTGATAACTGGATAAAGGAAGTGGTGTGTGTGTGTGTGTGTAAAATGGAATACTTTGAAGCCATGAAAAAGAATTTAAAAGAATGAAATCCTGTCTTCTGCAGTAACATGGATGGAACTAGAGACCATTATCCTAAGTCAAATAATTCAGAAACAGAGAGGTACATACTGCACGTTCTTACTTATAAGTGGGAGCTACACCATGGGTACACATGGACATAAAAAGATGGAAACAGTAGACACTTGGGACTCCAAAAGGGGAATGGGGTGGAAGGAGGTGAGGATTAAAAAATTACCTGGGTGCATGGGTGCACCAGAAGCCCAAACCTCACCATTATGCAATAGATCCATGTAACAAACCTACACATCTGTCCCCTGAATCTAAAACTGAAAAACAGAAAGAAAATGTGAAGATAGAAGACAGCCTTAGGTTTGCTGTTTCTCAAAAAGGCTCAGGATCTCCTGTACCTTATTTCTGGAGAATCCCCAAGACTTGTGGAAAAGGAAGAAATGAAGACTAGACTCTTCTTGTAAAGTTCACAACACTGGCGGCGTTTCTAGAAGAAACATCCAGACTGTCTCCTTTCCAGTTATGGGGTCCAGGAAAGAGACATCACAGCCCCAGGGAGCCCCTTCCAGCAGGTCAGGGCCTAGTTTGCCACTAGATTTCTCAAATATTCCACTAGAAGGGCATGGCTTTGGCTGGGCACCAGGCCCCCTAAGATCTTAGACTACCTGCCCCCCAACTGTCAGATTGTCCCCTAGTTAGCTCCAGCACCACCCCAGGCAGGGGCGCATGCTCCAGGTTCTGCCATCAGCATAATGACCCAGTCTGACTTGTACTTTACAGGCACGAAGCACTTTTACCTGTGTTGTCTCACTGGACCCGCACAACAAAGTAGAGTAGGATGGGTGTCTGTCTTAGTCCTTTCAGGCTGCTATAATGAAGCATCACAAATTGGGTGGCTTCTCAACAACAGACATTTATTTCTCACCACTCTGGAGGCCTGGACATTCAAGTTCAAGGTCCCAGCAAGTTTGGTGTCTGGTGAGGAACTGCTTTCTGGCTCATAAATGGTAGTTTCTCTCAGTGCTCTCACATGGCAGAAGGGCAGAAGAATAAACAGGCTCCCTTGAGCCCTTTTACAAGGGCACTAATCCCATTCATGAGGGCTGCACCCTCATGACCTAATCACCCCCAAAGGCCTTACCTTCTAACACCATCACCTTGTGGGGGTAGGATTTCAACATAGAAATTTTTGAGTGACACAAACATTAAGACCATAGCAGTGTTGTTATTGCCAATGTACAGATCAGAAAACCGAGGAGCAGACACTGGGCATCCTGCCTAGATCACAGGAAGAAAGTGGGGACTCCAACTGAGGTCTTCCAAATTGTGTGACAAACAACACCTTCTCTTAATAATCCACCAGTGGGGCCGGGCACGGTGGCTCAAGCCTGTAATCCCAGCACTTTGGGAGGCTGAGACGGGTGGATCACAAGGTCAGGAGATCGAGACCATCCTGGCTAACACAGTGAAACCCCGTCTCTACTAAAAAAATACAAAAAACTAGCCGGGCGAGGTGGCGGGCGCCTATAGTCCCAGCTACGCGGTAGGCTGAGGCAGGAGAATGGCGTGAACCCGAAAGGTGGAGCTTGCAGTGAGCTGAGATCCGGCCACTGCACTCCAGTTTGGGCAACAGAGCGAGACTCCGTCTCAAAAAAAAAAAAAAAAAAAAAAATCCACCAGTGGTCCCTATCTATGATACCTGACAAAATGCAGAACGCCTTCACGGACATAATCTCATTTTAATCTCATAACAACCCTGTGAGGCAAGCAGCAGTAGGTGCTATTATCCCCATCTTACAGGCAGATAATCTCATGTGCTCAAACTGTGTACAGGTGGTTCTTTTTGGGGTAGGAGGGGGTGCAGGTTAGATGTTAGAAAATTAAAGAGAGGGCAGAAGCTGTGTGTCCAGCCAGACCTAGGTACCCTACTTAGAAACATTCTTGCTATAGCAATCTTACCACTTTCACAGAAGGCTGTTAATTAAATGAATTATCCTTGCTGAATAGGCCTTGCAGGTTCCCTAGGGCAGCACAAAGATTCACATATTTGTGCCACATCTAAACTTCTGGAAAATTGCAATGCCCCTATCTTCCCTCCCCAACAGTTCAGGCACCTACTCCCAGCTTGGGCATCTTCTCTTGGCTACCTGGAGACAGCACTCTGGCCAATGAATGTGTCTTGGCATTTTACAGGACCAGGCGGGGGCAGGTCCTCACATGAAGTGAGTGGGAGCGCGGGGTTGGGCCTGCCTGTGTGCCATGTGTGTGCCTATATGCACAGCGATGAGCACAATGATCTCAGTCCCTGTGTGCAGACGTTTCTGCGTGTGTGCAGCGCTGCATGCATCCACCTGTGAACCTGTGACCAACAGACATAGACCCCCACCCAGGGTGCCTAGTCTAGGAGCACCCAGCCGTCTCCTTCAGCCCCGGCTTGTCTCATCCCCGCAGCCTGCTATGGTGGTAAGTTGTCAAATGCAAACATCAGCTGCACAGCATCTTCTTTATGAGGAGGCCAGGACAGGCAGGTAATTTATCAAACATTACTTAAAATAGTCCCCCAGACTCTCGCTCCCTCTCTCTTGTTGCTGTCTGATTCTTGATTGTTTCTTCTTTCTGGCTCCTGTTTTTCTGCCTGGAGATTGACAGCCCCCTGCTAATACAGCCTTGGAGATGCCACTGGTGGAACCAACACCTCACTGTGCCTCAGCCTCCATCCCAGAACTAACTGCTCTGCACTGACTCTGGCGGCACTGCAGTTGCTCCTGTCTGCATGCCCACGGGGCTGGCTGATGGATGAGGCCACATCCCCCGCACTGCAGAAAGCTCAGGAATCAGGGGCACATGCACTGTGATCTGCTGAGTTATGGACTAGCTAATAAGACTCCTCCTGACATCAGCGAGCCCTTGACTGTCCTATTTTTGCCCCGTTCCCAATTCTCTGGCCTTTTAAGCAGGCCCATGTCTTGTGACTGGATGAGCCAGTCTGCTGTCCTCTGAGGAGATGTAAAGAGAATGAGATGAATTAGCATTCTCTGTCATTTCCACTTCCAAGACGAAGCAACTAAGGCCAGCCAAGGGAAACAGAGTTTATTACTGAGAAATGTGTAGGGACCTACTCTTTGCCAATTACTGTGCTAGGTGCTTGAAACTATTGTCTCATTTAATTCTATGCAATCGATGTGATCTCTGTTTTACAGAAGAAAAAGCGAGCTTCCGAAGAGGTCAGTGGCCTGCCTTAGGTCAGTGTGTCAGTCAGCATTCAAAAATGAACTCTAGGCTGGGTGCGGTGGTTCACGCCTGTAATCCCAGCACTTTGGGAGGCTGAGGAGGGTGGATCACCTGAGATCAGGAGTTTGAGACCTTCCTGGCCAACATGGTGAAAACCCATCTCTACTAAAAATACAAAAATTAGCTGGGCGTGGTGGTGGTTGCCTGTAATCCCAGCTGCTTGGGAGGCTGAGGCAGGAGAATTGCTTGAACCCAGAAGGCAGAGGTTGCAATGAGCCGAGATCGCGCCACTGCACTCCAGCCTGGGCAACAAGAGCGAAACTCCATCTCAAAAAAACAAACGAACAAACAAACAAAAACAATAAAACAATAAAAATGGGCTCTAGCTAACTTAAACAGAAAAGAAATTTGGGAGCAAGATATTGATAGCTCATGGAATGTACAGGGAGCTTAGAAAACATGCATGAACCAAAATGATTAGAGTAAGGGCCAAGACACACAAGGAAGAGCCCGTTAGGAGACCACTGCACCAGACACTGTATGGCTACCACCAAGGTGAATTTCAAGCTCTCCTTGCACCTGTATGTCCCTATCTTAAAATCTAAATTCTCAAGTGGTGTCATGAGGGTGAGTACGCTGTGCGTTCACTCCTTAATGCCAGGGACCAGGGCACACTTTGTGGACACTGGCTCCAATCAAAAATCACCTGATGGGCTCCCAAAGAAAGAAAGGGAGCTCCCAAGCTGAGCAGCCAACACCCAATGAACTAGCAAACCAGACCTATGTTCCCAGCTGAACGTAGCTGGTGAGGGGCTGAGCTAGTACAAAGCTACTACTCCCTGACTCCAAAACATGTTCACCATAATCAAGGGTGAAGTTCAAGATATTAAACAATTGGTAGAACACTAGCTCTGGCCAATCAGAATAGATGCCACCAGAAACAGCTGGTTCAGCCATGGCAGTGCTACCAATAGATGATCAGTTCTACACACAAACAAGGCAGAATTGGAGCTCAGGGCTCTTGACTGGCCAGGCCAGAGGACCTTGCTACTAGGACCATGCTTTCCACACTTTTTCATAGAGGAAGGTAATACCTGATGACACACTGGGGTAAACTTGAGGGCATTAAGATGGATAAATAGAAAGATAGATGGATGGGTGGATAGATAGATAAATAGATAGATAGATAGATGATAGGTAGGTGATAGATGATAGGTAGATTGATGAAAGATAGATGATAGGTAGATGATAGATAGATAGATAGATAGATAGATAGATAGATAGATAGACAGACAGACAGATAATAGATAGAAAAAATATATATGGCTGGGGGTAAAGCCCCCTAGATTTTACATATTATTGTGATAAAATAAAATAAAATCCCCCTATACTGCAGGCTTTTATATCCAACTGCCTAGTTGACATTTCCTCTTAGATGCATCATAGGTATCTCAAAAACAGCATATAGGTATCTGAAAACCTGACCTGCTACCATCTTCACCAGCTTACTCCACCTACAGTCTCCCCCAGCTCAGTTAGGGTCTTGTTAATCCTTCCAGTTGCTTACACCAAAACCTTTGAAGCCATCTTCAACTCTTTCTTTCATATTCTCTATCCTCTAGAGTCTGTATATATTTTATGTGATATGTATGCCCATGTTCTACATCAGAAATCCTCTAGCCTCTACCACTGGAATACATTCATTAACTGGCCACCTTCACTGCTGCTGTTTTGTACCGATCATCATCACCTCTCCCTTGGATTCTCATGACAGCCACCTAAATAGTCTCCCTACTTCTGACCTCCATCCCTTCAGGCAAAACAGTGATGGCATCTGGGCCATCTGGTTTACCCACTGTGAATGGTCCACTTGGGGCTTGAAGGTCCCATCCCAACCCCATGGATCCCGAGAGTTCTATATCTTGATTTTCTTCCATGGGTCAGGTATCATTTTAGTGTCCATCTCCTAACAGAAGCTCAAAACAATGGCCAGAGGGCTCCTTACTAAGCATAAATAAGACACCATTCTCCTACTTTAAATCCCACAGGGCTCTCCAGTTCACTCAGAGTCAAGAGCAACGTTCTTAAAATGTCAGCAAGCCCCCTCGCAATCCAGTATCTGTTACCTCCCTGACTTCATCTTCTACTACAGTCTGCTATGCTCTCTTCTTTCCAGCCAGAGAGGCCTCCTTCCTGTTCTCTGAACAGGTCAAGCTTGCTGTGCCTCAGGGCCTTTGCACATGCTCTCTATCCCCTGTCTAAGTTCTCTTCCCCAGATGTCTGCATGGCTTACTTCCTCACCATCTTCAAATCCTTGCTCAGTGTTGCCATCTCAGCAAGGCCTGCCCTGACCACCTTATTTTATCAATATATGTATTAGTTCTTCTCATGCTACTATAAATAAATACCTGAGACTGGGTAATTTATAAAGAAAGGAAGTTTAATTGGCTCATGGTTCCATAGGCTGTACAGGTAGCATGGTTGGGGAGGCCTCAGGAAACTTAATCAAGGCAAAAGGTGAAGGGGAAGCTGTAATGTCTTTACAGGGCCAGATTAGGAGGAAAAGAGAGAGGGGGGAGGTGCTATACACTTTTAAACAACCACATCTTCGAAGTACTCACTCATTATCATGAGAACAGCAAGAGAAAAATCTGCCCCAGTGATCCAATCACCTCCCACCAGGTCCCTCTTCTAACACTGTGGATTACAATTTGACATAAGATTTGGGCGGGGACACAAATCCAAACCATATCAATCTATTTTAGTCTTCTCAATTTTTTTCCATAGTAGTCATCTCCTGACTTGCTATATTTATGATATTATTTATTCTTGGCTTTTCTCTACTAGACTGTCAGCTTTTTAGTAGTTTTTGTCTGTTTGTTCAGTGATATACCTCCTGGAGCTAGAATATTGCCTGACCTACTCTCAACTCATATTTGTGGAAGGAAGGAATCAAAACACAAGGTATTAGGGATAATATTAAAATTTAAATTTGCACAGAATTTAGATATTAGACATTAGAAAATAGTTTTCAGTTTTCAATGCTAACAATATTGTTTCCATGAACATAGCTTGTTATATCTGGTTTTATGTTTGAAATGCTTCCACGTATTAAGTTGGTGCAAAGCTATCTTAGTTTTTACTGTTACTTTCCATGGAAAAAACTGCAATCACTTTAGCACCAACCTAATAATTCTTGTTTTCAGTACTGATCTCTTTAAATTCTTAAACATCTCATTGACAAGTAACTTTATGAGCAAAAGTCGGCAGCACATTCAAAAATTACAGCAGTTGAAATTATATTTAAAGATTCCCAGAGGTCTTCCTTTTTTTTTCATTGACAAATGTAATTTAAAAATATCTTGTGATAATGCTAATGGATTTGAATGCTACCAAACTTTTTCATTTTAAATATTTCAAAATAATGCGGAATCTCTAATTTGTAGCAGGTATGTGCATTGTTACAGCAGTCAACCTACAGCTAGCTTAGATGCTGCTAAAAGAGCACAGGAGCTGTAAATGTCTACAAGCATTTGATATTTGCAAAGATAGATAGTTGGACCCTATCTGGAGCTGCATCTTCCAGAAACTCCACTGAGCCTCCCTATCCCACCCCTGCCTGGCAGTACCTTGGGATCTGTGTCATACCACCTGGGCACTTAGAACCAAAAGTCCTCCAGCAGCACAATGGGCCCCTTGCCCTAAAGGACAGTGGCCTGTTCTGAGCTGAGAATTCAAGCAAACATCCAGCTGGTGGAGCATCTCCTAAGCCGTGTTTGGTACCTCACAGTGCAGCGGAGTGTGATGGAGTTGTGCAGAGTCATTCCCAGTGAGGACCATAGGACACACCATCATATCCCACTCCACTCCATCTATCCTCCAAGGAACATTGGCAAGGGAATTCCCAAGAGTCCCAGTCCCCACCTGTGTGTCTGCAGAGCTTTGAGACCAATGGCAGCACATGAGTGTGGCATGGCACACCTTTTGGGAAGCTCTACTTTGGATCCCTTGGTCTGGAGTCCCACTTCTTCCATTAACCAGTTGTGTGTCTTGGGTGGGACACCTCACTTCCTCAAACTTAGTCTTTCTTATTTGTAAGTGGAGAATTTGAATAAAAGCAATGCTTGTCAAGTACCTGTCAGGGATCCTTAAGATTACTGAGGAAGTGCTGCAGTGGACAGTTTGGGATGAAGTAGGAATAAAAAGCATCCAACTGGAAAAGACTTTTCCTCATCTTCCTCTTCAAACAGAGCTCCTCCACTTTTATCAGTTTTATATATTGATACTCCATAGAAGATAACATAAAATTTTAAAAAACAGTGTATTTCGAGGACCTCTCACCCCTGGGCTCTCTACTGCCCACCCTTCCTTTGTTCAAGGAGCAAATCATTCTAAATGAACTTTTTATAACATTTTATTACTGTAAAGGAATGCCACCTTTCTTTAATAAAAATAAGACAAGAACCCCCACAGTAGCTATTTAAAAGGATTTTCTTGATATGAGGGAGTGGATGGCCCATGTGTCTTGTCTCTGTGTCTAACAGTCCTCTTTCCTTTGAGATTTTTCTATATGATTGTTTTTCCCCATGGCACGGAGAAAGCAAAGTTGGAACTTGGTTCAAATAATAGTTTACAAGAAACTAGGAGATGACAAAGAGGGAAAAATGCAGAATGTGATGCAGCTGGGCCATCTGGTTTACCCACTGTGAATGGCCCACCAGGGCTGGAAGGACCCATCCCAACCCCATTGGTCCCAAGAGTTCCATGTCTCTGGATTTTCTTCCATGGGTCAGATATCATTTTAGCATCCATCTAGCAGAAGCCAGATAAAGACACTTACAATCCTCAATGTCCACGGCCATCTCATGCACCCAGGTCTTGCTCAGGATTGCAGGTTTCTTGTGGGAAGACCCTCCTTTTCTCTGCTAGTAGCACTACTCATCCCATCCTGGTGAGATTCCACCCTCTTAAAGGCATCCCTCACAGGTTAACTCTATGACAAGAGCCCAGGTAGTCCCCCAAAAGATGGATCTGGTCATTACAAAGAGATAGTTTTCTTTACAGAAGCAGAAACACAGAGGGTTACAGCAATTTTTCTAATACTCCACAGCTTAACAGGAGCAAAGAGAGGATTTGAATGTAGGGCCTTGAACAGGACTCTAGAGCTTTTGGTGTATGTAGGTGCCCTTCCCAAGGCAGCTGTGGGGAGGGGGGAGAACCCATGGACCCGCAGCTCTCACCTAATCCTGGAGACAATCGGAGTGCAGGCGGTGCAGGCAGGAGTGAGCAGGAGCACCTCACTAACACCCTAATACCAATGTCCAAAATTCAGACCCACAAGAATAGCTCTGCTCTGGACAAGACAATCTAGTCTTTCTGGCATCTGCAGCCCACGTCTCCTCAATGGGCAATTGTCGCTTCCAAAAGCTTAGAAACAAAAATGCTGAGAATGTCAGAGCCTAAGGCTTCCCCTTCCCCTAAGACTCTGAGAGATTTGCATGAGCACTTTTGTTTGCTTATTTATCCTGTTGCCTCAAATTAGAAGTGAAAAACAGAACAAAGAAACAAAAGACATTCCTCAGGATGGAATTACCTTCCTAGCCCTGGGGTTTGGTCTTGCCAAGACAATTTGGAGGCTGTTACAGTGTTGCAACACATCAGATATCCTAAGGTTTCCCTTTCATCAGCTAAGACCAGGGCTGTTTAAGGCCCATTCCGGAGGAAGGGGGAAACTGTGGTTTCTAGTGTTGGGGCAAGTCTTCTCAGGCGTCCACAGGCAGTTTCACACTGGAAAATCTTTTCTGAGTCCTCATGCAGTAGGGAAGGTGGCTGAGAAACTGGAAGAGGATCCTGGGGGAAAGGTGCTGCCCTGGGGCTGCGGTTCAGCTCTTGAGATCCTTTTATCCCAAGTTGAGGCCGCCTGTTTTTAAGTCCTGCGTGCCCAGAAAAAAGCCCGGGGCATCCGGTCAGAGACTGGCTTCTCCTTAACTGCTCTTGAGCAGGGTATTTTAATGCTCCCAGCCTCTGTTTTCTTGTCTGTGAAATGGGAATACTAATAATATCCCATTTATTCTTCTCTCACAGTGATGGTGGGGATCAAATGAGATAATGCCTGTAAAAAGCCCTGTGGGGTAACAAGTGCTTTTCAAACAAGTTTCCAAGGTGAGTGTGTGTGTGTGTGTGTGTGCACGCGCGCGTGTGTGGTGCATGAGTATATGTGTTACATAGGATTGATCCATTGGGGCAGAGAGACAACTGGCTGTCACATAAGCAGGTCCTCCATCTTCTTGCCTTGCTTTTCCAAAACTTCTCATTGTTCTGGAGTTTCCCAGGAGAGAAAGGCACTCCCCACTTCACCCTGTCCTCACTACTGCCTCTCCCCGACTCCCAACTAGGTTGCTGAGAAAGAGAACGACAGAGGGGCAGGGTGTGGTGGTTCATGCCTGTAATCCCAGCACTTTGAGAGGCTGAGGCAGGTGGATCATGAGGTCAGGAGATCGAGACCATCCTGGCTAACATGGTGAAACCCTGTCTCTACTGAAAATACAAAAAATTAGCCGGGTGTGGTGGTGGGCGCCTGTAGCCCCAGCTACTCGGGAGGCTGAGGCAGGAGAATGGTGTGAACCCAGGAGGTGGAGCTTGCAGTGAGCCAAGATCACGCCACTGCAATCCAGCCTGACAAAAAGGGGGGGACTCCACTTACCAAAAAAAAAAAAAAAAAAAGATGACAGAGGAATTGAATTTGGTTTAATTCCACGAGGATGTATCTGGCCTCTGCTCCCATGGTTCACATTTTTCACGGTGCTTTCCGGCTGACAAAACTCAGATCTACTATCTCCCTTTGATTCTCATGGCAATCCTGAAAGGCAGGTAGCAGATCAGTTAGCATCTCTCATTTCCAGAAAAAGAAAATGAGACCCAGGGATTAAGTGATTTGCCTAAGGTCACCTGCCCTGTAAGAGCAGAGCTAGAACTCACAAACAGGGTTTCTGACCACTGCTTAAAGTTCTTCAGCAGCTCCTCATCATGGCATCCCAAGCTCTTAATGATCTGTGCCCACCTCCCTCCACTCTGAAGGCCTCCCTGCCTTGCCCACAGGGTTGTCCGCTTCACCTGCTCTGTCCTTATTTGTTTATTCCCTGGGGACTCTGCTTACCTCTGCATCTCAACTCCTAGCACAGTGCCTGGTACTTGATCCACATGTATTAAATAATGAATATATTCAAGATTAGGCATTTTAAGGAGGGAAATGATGGAAATGTCCTAAGTGGCCAAGAGTAGCAGAATGGTTAAGTAAACTATGACACATCCCCTAGATGGGATATTATGCTATTAAAAATTAGGTTGATGAAAGTTAATACTGACCTGAAAAAGTCATAGAATATAATCTTATGTGAAAACCCAGAATGCAAAATCGCACATACATTATGGTCACAGCTATATAAAACAACACAGATGCAAACTCTCAAAAATAGTGCAAAGGAAAAGAAGTCGAGACGGTAGGCGATTTTCCTTCCTTTCATCTTTCCATAGTCTCCAGGTTTTCTGTAATAAGCATGCATTATTTTTACAATGACTACAACAGCAACAACAAAAAAAATGGTAATCAATAGGTAAGGATATATTAAGAGATACTAATTTCTCTCCCAGCTTTCATCTCCAGGTCAAAATGACTTACTTCTCAGGTGCTGAAAACTTACTGGTAGGACAACTCCTAGAGGCTAGGAAAACATGCAGGAGACAGACAATCTAAAGATATTGTACCCAACTTTAGAAAATAAAGTAGTAGTCATTAGGATCTCTGCCTTAGGTTCTCCAAGAGTGAAGCATTCCAAACTCACCTTATTTTCCTCTTTGATGGGGTTACTAGACTGGTAGATAAGGAGAATGTTATGGACATAATGTGTATTGATTCTGCAGTATAATTGACAAAGCCTGTCTCATCCCTATGAACAAGGTGGAGAAATGTGGACTGGAAAACAGCACTTTGGTGGATTGAAAGATTGAGAAACAAATGCAAATAATGTAGTTGAGTGGCTTTGGGGCTATTCTGAAGCAGAGATGGCAATTTGTGACATCCTCACCCCCATCCCTAGACAGACATTCATTGCTAATCCATCACATCTCTCTTTTCCTTTGAATTCAGATGGAGCTCAGAATCCTTCTCAGCACGGGGCTCCACATAGCCATTAGGTAGCCACCAGCCATTAGGTTTCTGCAGTTGAAACGTATTAGATGTCCTTGACCTTTAGGGAAGTCTCAGGCCTATGCCACAAGACTACTTTTTACCCAATCCTGTTCAGCAAGTCTATCAGTGATTTGGAATGAAAATCTAGAAAACGAGTATATTCAATTTATAGATGACCTAAAGTTGGGACAGAAATATGGTGGGGTCAACATCTACAAAATATCTGACCAGATTAAAATATAGGACTGAAATGAGGAGTGGTTTCCTAGTAATGCTTATAATCCCATACTTGAGTTTAAAAATAAATTTTAAAAGAACAGGATAGTGATAATAATGATTTGATAGCAGTTCAAGAAGTGAGTGGGGGATAAATCTGAGGTTTCAGCAGACCACAATCTCAACTTGAGCCATATATGTAGCTATTGGTAAGGTCGATACAATCTTTGGCTTTGTTATGAGAACTCCGGGGTCCAGAATACGAGAGGTAAATATGGCTCAAATTCATCTAGAACCACAATTGAACTACGAACTTTAAAGAACATAAGCAATAATAATAATAATAATAACAATGGTGTACCCACCCCCAGCTCTTCTATGTAGCTCAAAACAAATTAATAGTAAACCATAAAATATAGGTAAGTAAAGTCTACCTTTTCCCATGAAAACAGGTTTGTGTTTGACGTGTAGAAGACAAGATTTAAAAAACATTAGTGCCTTTGCTTTGCTGCAGCCCTAAGCATTTGGTTAGTTTGTACATTGCATACACCAACAACGTGTGCAGCATATTCAGCCCTGGAAGTCCCATTTGGAGAGGGGATTTACTGTACCAGGATCTATATCTGATTATGTCCCTCCTAGCTTCCAAAACCTCCCATGGCTTCCCTGTGCATGCAGAATAGAGTGCAATCTCTTTGGAAGCATTCAAAGCTTGCCAGGACCTGACAGAGGCTGCTTTTAAAAATCAAAATAAGCCAAATGATTTAAAAGCCAAATGTCCCAAAAGGCTTATTATGACATACAGGAGTCCTTGGCTCTACCTTTCCCAACAATTTCAGTCCTGCTCCTCAAGGGCGACCATTTTCATCTTTTGGATTTATTTATTCTGCCAATCACTCTCATATCTCTAAGTAATATGTTTTACTGATATGTCTTAATTTATGTACTTTATGCATTATCTATTGATTCCCTGTTATGAAGGTTGAGTGTTTAATTTTCTTACGCCACCCCCAACTCCCTTTCCCTCATTCTTTCAATATCACCATTTATGGTAAAAATCAATAAATGATGTCTATTGCTTTGCTTATGAAAATACTGTTTACTGACTCATCAAATTACTTACACATCCTTTTTGTATAATTTTTTATTTTCCCCAGAGTTTCTCATTCCTTTCTCTATGCCTTGCATTATTTGCCTTTATAGATTTCCTCATTGTTTTTCTTTTAATTTTCGATTGCATCAGGTATTCTATAAGCCTCTTTTTCGTTTTGCTTGGAAAACTGTTCCCAGAGACCTGAGTCCACTTGTTCCAAGCTGGACACTTTGCTCTATAAATGAACCAGACAGCGAAAAGTCTAGGGATTGCCCCTTAGTGCTTTCCTGGGTGGGATCCAATGTTTCCCTCAGCCCATTTCTTCTCTCTTAAGTTATTCCATTTTTCAGGAGCACTCTTCAAATAAATTCTTAAGAAATTGTACATGAAAGATAAATTATCTGAGTGCTTGTGTACCTAAAAGTACATTTGTTCTGCTTGGTACACATTTAGGAACAGGATTCTAGGTTTCTGGGTTGAAAATTATTTTCACCATTTAAATCTTTGAAGGTTTGCTCCAATGTCTTCTTGCATCCAGCATCACAGATGACAAGTATGATGCCAATCAGACACTAGTTCTTTACAGATGACCTGTCACTTTCTCCTGCTGCCTGTATACCATTTGCCACACTCTTTCTTCAGCCTTGATGTTCTGACTTTTCATTCTTTTTTTTTTTTTAGCACTCCATAGAACCATGCCACCTGAATATTCTATTCAATTTTGGGAAATTCTTTTCTCATACTTTTGAAAATTTCCTTTCCCCTATTTTCTTTGTTTTATTTTTGGGATTCTCTGAATCAGATGACAGACACCTGAATTAACCCTCTCTGTCTTTTATTTTTTCTTTCATATTTTCTCTTTCAGGAAGATTTCTTGGACCTTATCTTCTTAGCTTTCTATTAAGTTTTTAAAATTTATAAAAATCTTTAATATATATATATATATTTTCAAGAGATCTTTTTTTGTTTTTGATTTTTTTATAGCACCCTGTTCTTGTTATAGGTATACAAAATCCTCTTAATTTATCTGAGGACCTAATTAGAGTATTTTAAATGTTTACTTTTAAATTATCTTCTGTTACTGGTATAATGTTTCAGGATTACTTTTCCTGTGTGTTTTTGTTTTTTCTTGCAATCTTAAATATTTGGAATTATTGGATATCCTTTTAAATATAAGAATAAGGGAATAAAAAGCCACTTGGGAGCTTTGTGTTCATGTGAAGGACTGGTTGACTAATGGACTTCTTCTTAGGGTGACTGGGCTGTGAGCCAGCCATTTTACTGGTGAACCCTTGAGTGTCAGAANATCTTTAATATATATATATATATTTTCAAGAGATCTTTTTTTGTTTTGATTTTTTTATAGCACCCTGTTCTTGTTATAGGTATACAAAATCCTCTTAATTTATCTGAGGACCTAATTAGAGTATTTTAAATGTTTACTTTTAAATTATCTTCTGTTACTGGTATAATGTTTCAGGATTACTTTTCCTGTGTGTTTTGTTTTTTCTTGCAATCTTAAATATTTGGAATTATTGGATATCCTTTTAAATATAAGAATAAGGGAATAAAAGCCACTTGGGAGCTTTGTGTTCATGTGAAGGACTGGTTGACTAATGGACTTCTTCTTAGGGTGACTGGGCTGTGAGCCAGCCATTTTACTGGTGAACCCTTGAGTGTCAGAATAAAGCAGCATTCTTACTTTAGACTTACTCAATTTCTTTTTAGAAAAAACTTTTAAAAATTGTTTTTGTCTAAATGGTAGAAATTTGGCTACTTGGAATTCTATTAATACATAGTGTGGGAATGGACAGCTACTGTTTGGTCCTGAAAATGGATTTTTCAATCAGTTCCTCAGATTCTAGCTCCAAATATCCCACTCTCTGACGTCCCTAACATCCGAGATCAAAATTTGCTTCCCCGGGCAGGTTGGCTGCATTCTCTGTAGCATCCCCACTTTTCCTAGCTTCATCAGTGACTATTTAACCATCTCAAGACAGTCCAAGATATCTCTCATTTGCTGATATATCCTTTCTCATTCTCTTAGTCGTAAGCCTTTTGTATTATTATGATTATTAAATTATTGTAAATATACAGGAAAGTATGGGAGATAGTGTCACAATATTGATACACCCATCTCCCCAGTTCTGTTAAATCATTCATTCTTAATATTTTGCTACATTTACTTCCTAACTTTTTTTTTCAGGTTTTTAATGCCTTAATTTTTATTACTGTTTTTTAACTTTTAGTTCAAGGGTACATGTGCAGATTTGTTACTCAGGTAAAGTTGTGTCATGGGGGTTTGTGGTACAGATTATTTCATCACCCAGGTCTTAAACCTAGTACCCATTAGTCATTTTTCCTGATCTTCTCCCTCCTCCAACCCTCCACCCTTCAATAGGCCCCATTGTGTGTGGTTCCCTCTTTGTGTTCCTATCACACAAAGTGTGAGAAACATGCAGTATTTAGTCCCATCTTTTTTTTTCTTTTTTAAAGAAATAAACTAATAGACTCAGTTGACTTACATCCCTATTCTTTTTTTTTTTTTTTGGGGGGGGGGGGGGGGGGACGGAGTCTCGCTCTGTCGCCCAGGCTGGAGTGCTGTGGCCGGATCTCAGCTCACTGCAAGCTCTGCCTCCCAGGTTTACACCATTCTCCTGTCTCAGCCTGGAGTAGCTGGGACTACAGGCGCCCACCACCTCGCCCGGCTAGTTTTTTTGTATTTTTAGTAGAGACGGGGTTTCACCATGTTAACTAGGATAGTCTCAATCTCCTGACCTCGTGATCCGCCCGTCTCGGCCTCCCAAAGTGCTGGGATTACAGGCTTGAGCCAGTGCACCCGGCTACACCCCTATTCTATCTTATTTTCCACCATCCCCAGTTGTAACCACTGTTCTGAATTTGTCATTTTTCACTTCCATGACTATTTTTATACTTTTGTTACATATATACATGATAACAATATGTGATTGCCTTACATGTGTTGTGTTTTCACATAAAGGTATCAAAGTATAGATATTGATTGTCAAGTTGCTTTTTAAAAGACATTTGTTGGGGATCTATCCATGTTATATATATATATATATAACAGTTTTACTGCTGTATAGTATTTCAATCATTCTTCTGCTGATGGAGATTTAGATTATTTCCAATTTCTCACTGTAACATACAGAGCAGCCTGAACGTCCTTACACTTTTCTCCCTGAGCACATGTGCCACAATTTCTTTAGGTAAGTACACTGTATCTATGTCATGGCCTGTCTACTCTTCAGCTTCACTAGAGGTTGGGAAATTGATCTCTAGAATAGATGTATCAATTTATCATTCCACCTACCCTTAGAAGGTTTTCTTGTTTCACATGCTTGCCAGTAGTCCATCTTGTCAGCAAACAGGATTTGCTAATTTGGTTAGGGGAAAACAGTACCTCACTCTTAGTTTGGATTTGTTAACAGCAAGCAAGTAGGGCTTTCTTTCTATTTTGGCATTTAAGTTTCTTCTGCAGACTGAATATATATAACTTTTTCCCAGTTTTCTGTTGGGTTGTTTAGCTTTAGCTTATTGACTTACAGAAGTCTTTGTATCTGGCATAACCTGGGAGCTTGTTGGAAATGCAGAATCTCAAGCTCCACCCTAGATCCACTGAATCATCGTTTGAATAAGGTTTAGGTGATTTGATTGCATATGTAAGTTTGAGAAACCCTGGTTTAGAACATTTTGTATAAGACTGGGATTCTCTGAAGCTTGGATAGTTGGCACAACTTCCCTGTAAAATCACCTGGGACTGATGTTTTGTTAGTTATAGTTATTTTGCTGATGTAGGCAAATTTTAATTACTTATTTACTTTGTTTAATAATTATAGGCCCATTCTGATTTTTAAATTTCTTCTAAGTTTTACTGGGCTTTTTTTCTCCTAGAAAGCTGTGCATTTTATCGATGGTTCTTAGTGTATTTATAAAAGATATTCATATTAATCTCATGATTTTAAAAATTATCTCCTGTAGCTGGATTTATATCTCCTTTTTGCATCTTAATACTGTTTATTTGTATTCTCTCTCTCACCAATCCTGCCAGAGATTTGTCTATTTTATTAGTCTGTCAAAAGGGCCAGATTCTGGTTTTACTGAGCTTCTCTCTTAAAACATTTTCTATTTCACTAAATTAAAAAAAATAAATTTCTGCCTTTATTTATTTATTTATTTTGTAAATTAGAATCTTGCTCTGTCACCTAGGCTGGAGTGCAGTGGCATGATCATAGCTCACTGCAGACTCAGATTCCTGAAAGCAACCCTCCTAGCTCAGCCTCCTGAGTAGCTGAGACTACAGGCGTGTGCCATCACACCTGGCTCATTTTAAGATTTTTGTAGACACAGAGACTTACTATGTTTCCCCAACTGGTCTCAAGCTCTGGTCCAGAGAGCTTTGGCTTCTGGAAGTGCTGGTCTCCCCCTTTGGCTTCTGGTAGTGGTGGGATTGCAAGCATGAGCCACTGCACCCAGCCAAGTCTTTATTATCTTCTCCTTTCCACCTTCTTTGGGTTTATCCTATCTTACTTTTCCAACTTTTGAGTTGAACTCTTACCTCATTACCTGTTGAATATTTCTTTTTTATGGTTTAAGCATTTGAAATGCTATATTTCTCACTGTAATTGTATTTCACATGTTCTGATATGCCATGTTTTTATTATCTTTTAGGTCTAAATGTTTTCTAATTTCCATTTTATTTCTTCTTTGACCTGTGAATTATTTAGAAGTGTGTTTTTAAGTTTATGACTATGTAGGATATTCTAAAAAAGATTTTAAAATGTTATTTCTAACTTAATTACACTGTGGATCAAGTACATGGCCTGTGTGATATTAGTTCCTTGTTAGGGCTTGTTTTAGGATCCTGCACATAGTCTATTTTGTAGATGTACCATTTGTATTTGAAAAGAATGTGCATCCTTCAATTGTTAGGTGCAGCTCAAGCTTGCTGGTTGCATTTCTCAAAACGTTTGTCCTTATTCATTTTTATCTACTTAATCTATCAGTTGCTGAGAGCTGTGTTACAGCTGCCGTTATGATTTTAGATATGTAAATTTCTCATAGAAATTCTGTCAATTTGATTTTATATATCTTAAGGCTATATTATCAGCTTCATGCAAATTTAGGATGGCATTAAATAACACAGGTTTGAACCGCGTGGGCTCACGTAGACTTGTATTTCTTCCACTTTTGCCACCCTTGAGACAGCAAGACCCACCCCTCCTTGTCCTCCTCCTCTGTAGACTATTTAACGCAAAGATGATGAGAATGAAGACCTTTATGATGATCCACTTCCACTTAAGGAATAGTAAATACATTTTGTCTTCTTTGTGATTTTCTTAGTAATATTTTCTTTTCCCTAGCTTACCTTAATGTAAGAATATAGTATTTAATACATATAACATACAAAATATGTGTTAATCAACTATTTGTGTTATCGGCAAGGCTTCTGGTCAACAGTAGGCTGTTAGTAGTTAAGTTTTGGGGGAATCAAAAGTTATACACGGATTTTTGGCTATGTGGGGTTGCTGGTGTCCCTAACCCCGCATTATTCAAGGGTCAGTTGTATCGTATATTCATGGCAAATGATAATTTTTAATGTTATGGAGTATTCATCTCTGTACTTAATAATAACAACTATATTGATATACAACAAAATACTTCAGCCTCAGTGTTCTTTGGATTAATATACCCAAAGATTATGTATCTTTTTCCATTGTTTTTTGTTCAACTTTTCTGTGTTCTTTCTTTCTTTTTTTTTTTTTTGAGACAGAGTCTTGCTCTGTGGCCTAGGCTGGAGTGCAGTGGCTCAATCTTGGTTCACTGCAATCTCCGCCTCCCGGGTTCAGGTGATTCTCCTGCCTCAACCTCCTGAGTAGTTTTAAGAGATGTCTCTTATAAGTCTTATACGCTTCTTAAAAATCTCCGACAGTCTTTGTTTTAGCAAGTGAGTTTAGTCCGTTGACATTTTTGTGATCATTTATATATTGGATTTAATGCTACCATTTTATTTTGTACTTTTTATTTACTCTGTATTCCAGTTTGTCTGCATAACAAACTTCCCCAAAACTTTGTGGTATAAAATAGCGATTTATTATGCCCACAGATTCTGTGAGTCAGGAATGGGACAGGGCTCAGCTCCACGATGTCTGGCACCTCATCCGGAAGCCGTGAAGGCTGGAATCACCTCAGGGCTTGCCCACTTACAGGTCTGGTGATAGGTGCTGGCTGGCTGCTGAGATCTTAGCTGGACCTGTTGGTCCAAACAACATGTAGGCTTTCCATATGGCGGTGGGCTCCTCACAGCGTGGTGCCCAAGTTCCAAGGGCAAGAATCTTGAGAGAGAGAGAGAGCGTGCACACACACTAAATGGAAGCCGTATTGCCTTTTATGATCTAACCTCAGAAATCACACAACATGAGTTCCACCATGTTCCATTTGCCAGGGTAGTAACACAGTCCTTCCAGGTTCAGTGGGAGGCATCATAGACTCCACCAAGTCTTGATGGGGAGTGTCGGAGTTCTGGAAGTACAAGAAGAGTTAGAAATATTGCTGTGGCCATTTTCAGAAAATACAATCTACCACACTCTGCTTTGTGTTTCTTCTCTACTTTCTATTGAAATGATTGAGGCTTGTAAAAACCTATTTTCTCTTATTCTGCCTACTGTTTCGGAAGCTCAACATTCTATTTTGACTTTTTAAGTATGTCCTCTTAATTTTTTTGCATCTATATTTAACATAAAGTCTGAAGTTAGTAGTCTCTGTTTTCCTCCTGAATGAAACAAGGCCTTGAGAATTGTTTTTAGCTCCTATCACCTCTTCTCCAACTTATATATTCTGTTGTTCATATTTTAATTCTATTTTGTTGTTGTTATTATTATTATTATTATTATTATTATTATTATTATTATATGTTTAGGGTTTTCTTAAAAACAGCGTAGGCTTGTTTCAATTAACTGACATGTACTGGCATTTTTGTTTGTTTGTTTGTTTGTTTTGAGATAGGGTCTTGCTCTGTTGCCCAGGCTAGAGTGCAGTAGCACGATCTTGGCTCACTACAACCTCCACCTTCTGGGTTCAAGCAATTCTCCTGCCTCAACCTCCAGAGTAGCTGGCACCACAGGCACCCGCCACCATACCAGCCAACTTTTTGTATTTTTGGTAGAGACGGGCTTTCACCATGTTGGCCATGCTGATCTTGAACTCCTGACCTCAGGTGATCCGCCCACCTCAGCCTCCCAAAGTGCTGGGATTACAGGCGTGAGCCACTGAGCCCAACCCCATGTTTTTTTTAAACTGTGTTTTTACTATGCTTTCTTGTATTTACTCCATAGTAAGTTTACTTTCAGCAAACCTCTGTAGTGAAAAACTTTCAATCTCTTTACATCTGAAGATGTCTTTATTTCACCCTCACTCTTGAAAAATTGGTTTAGGGCCAGGCATGGTGGCTCACGCATGTAACCCCAGCACTTTGGGAGGCTGAGGCTGGTGGATCACTGGAGGTGACAGGAGGTCAAGACCAGCCTAGCCAACATATTGAAAACCCATCTCTACTAAAAATACAAAAAAAAAAAAAAAGTTAGCTGGGCATGGTGCTGCCCACCTATAATCCCAATTACTCAGAGGGCTGAGGGATGAGAATCACTTGAACCTGGGAGTTGGAGGTTGCAGTGAACCAAGATCAAGCCACTGTACTCCACCCTGGGTGACAGAGCAAGACCCCATCTCAAACAAGCAAAACTGGTTTAGCTATACATAAAATTAAAGCTGACAGTTATTTTCTCTCAGAATTTTAGATATATTCTTCCACTATTTTCTGGGGTCTATAGTTGCTTTTGAGAAGTCTGAAGTCAGTACAAATGTTCTTTTGTAGGTCTTCTGTATGTTTTATCTCTGGTTGTTTAGATCTTTGCTGTTGCGTCTCTGAAACTTCATAACAATATTGCTAGATGTGCATTTAGTTTTACATATCCTACTTGTGATTCTTCATGGTCCCAAACAGGAGGATTTCCAATTCTGAAAAATTCCCAGTCACTGTCTCTTGGAGTATTGCTACTTCTCTAGTCTCTCTGTTCTCTCCTTCTTTAACTACCGTGAGATATATGTTGAACATTTTCATTCCAGTCTCTATGTCTCTTAATTTCTAATATTTTCCATCTCTTTATATTCTGTGTTGCACTATAAGTCATTTCTTAAGATTTGTGTTTTAGTTCACTAATTCTTTGGCTATGTCTAATATAGAATTGTCCTTTGGTATCTGCAGGGGATTGGTTCCAGGACCCCCCTGCGAATACCAAAATCTGTGCATTCTCAAGTCTTGCAGTCAGTCCTGTGGAACTGACTTAAGTGAAAAGTTGGCCCTCTGTATAAACACGTTTTTGAAATATGTGAATACTGTATTTTCCATGTGCCTTTGGTTGAAAAAAATCTCACTATAAGTGACCCCATGAAGTTCAAACCATGTTGTTCAAGGGTCAACGGTACTGTTTAAGCTCTCCGTAAATTTTTAACTTTAATATCTACATATTCCATTTCTAGAATTTGGGGTGCTCAAATCTACCCTCATGTTTTCTTAGTGACCTTTTATGCTTTCAATTTCTTCTCTATACCTTCAATCATGTCAAGAAATAGAATATTTCCAGCAGCCAGCATCCTCTTCATTTACCAGGCACAACCCCTCCTCTTCCGAAGAAAATCATTCTCCCGACTTTTGAGGTGATCTTTCCCTTTCTTCCTCCTTTTACCACCTAAGTTGTTCTTTGTGGTTTTGAATTTTGGATTGCAATCTTATCTTCAACAGAGTTTTATCTCTAGAATCCTGAGCACGCTTAGATGAGAATGTATTTTTCTAAGACATTTTGCATTTGCTTATGAGTCCCAAATGTATCGCTAATCCAGAACTATTTTAAAATAAAACATTATCAAGTTATTTCTTCCTGTATCAAGAAGCTAGCATAAAGTCAAAGACCAAATCTGCATGAAGAGTTGGTCCATTGTTATAAATTGCCAGATGAGAACTCCTTGTCTAAGTGGGGTCAGACTGACTTCTTTGTCATCTTCCTGGACCAGGACTGTACATTTTCTGTTCTACTCTTTCATCAAAGTGTAATCATTTGAAAGTCAAGCTTCTATGCAAAGATCTCAGTTCCAACATCCTTCTTCAGAAGGTCAAATGCCCAGCCACTGGGTCCCACATGAGCATTAACCCTATGGGCTTGGGTTCCCAATGCTGGCAAAATCATGTGGCTGCTGTAGTGTCAATTCAAGTGCTTCCTGCTCCAGATCCTTTGTGCCTGGCTCACAGTGAATTGGCTTAAAGCTCAGTTTTGCATTTAAAGGATGCTTGCCTTTCTAGGTCTTTGTCATGGGCATGCATGCTGGTTATCCAGACTGCTACACTGCTGGAACCAAACATCTGGCACCCTCTTCCTCAGCCTCGAATCCCACCATGACCCACTCCCTATATCCTTCTCTCCAGCACGTGAAACTTGATCTGCTTCTGGGGCTTTTCTGTCCATTCCTGCGCCTGAGTGCCCTCTAGTTCCAGTGACTTTGGGTATTGCGGGTGAGTCTACAAACTTTCTGACAGTCCTCTTTCTGCAGCCCCTTAGTCCTTGGCATCCCTGGCCAGTTACCACTCCCCCATCTGCCTTCTGTCTTATAGAAATGGTTGATGTCTTTTATATGTGGCAGTCTCCTTTCCTCTTCTTGGGGTTCTTATGAGTTTATGCCTTTCTTATATTCTTTGTTTTCATTTTAGTGAAGATTTGGAAGTGAGAGGAAATAAACACACGTGTTCAATCTTTCATGTTTAGCTGGAAGTCCAAACAGTGTATCATATTATGTTTGTGTTTCTTTCATTGTAGTGAGGTTGTCCTTTTCAACATATGTTTATTTTCAAATCTTTGTGTTGCATTAATCCTTTGCCTGTTTGTTGTTTGTTCTCCTCACTTCACCCCATCTTGACTCTTAGAATGTTCCTATCAATTTATATATTAATTATTTATATGAAAACATTAACACTCTGAAATGTTGGAAGCAGATATTTTTCTTAAGAATAAAAACAGTGGCCGGGCGCAGTGGCTCAAGCCTGTAATCCCAGCACTTTGGGAGGCCGAGACGGGCGGATCACGAGGTCAGGAGATCGAGACCATCCTGGCTAACACAGTGAAACCCCGTCTCTACTAAAATACAAAATCTAGCTGGGCAAGGTGGCGGGCGCCTGTAGTCCCAGCTACTCGGGAGGCTGAGGCAGGAGAATGGTGCAAACCTAGGAGGCAGAGCTTGCAGTGAGCTGAGATCCGGCCACTGCACTCCAGCCTGGGCGACAGAGCAAGACTCCATCTCAAAAAAAAAAAAAAAAAAAATAAAACAGTTTCTTAGTTTGTTATACCCATGCATCGTTAATTTTATGTAGTTGAACTGCCAGGTCCTATCTTTTGTGATTTCTTCTATGGCTTTTGCATTGATTGGGAGAGTGGAGATGCTCCCTAAAGCCTCTCTTGCTGCTACTCTACTTTGGTTCTATGGAGAGAGAGTTCCTATAGGGAAGCAGAAAAAGGGCAAAAGGAGAATTTTCATTTGACCCTGGTCATCTGTTAGTATATGGATAATTGAGAATTGACTACAAGTGAAACTGACAAAACAGACCTTCTTAATTATGTGCTAATAAACCCTATCATTCATTGTGGGCAGGAGAGAAATTTTCAGGCTTGTCCTTAAAGATGTGCGTACCCACCCTCTTCCTTGAGATTTTGCACTTTGTGACCTGCTCTTCCAGTGAGTTCTCTTTAAGACCCATTCACCTCCTGATGCCAAAAGAGTGCTGAGAGATAACAGCATTGCGACTTTATTGCTGCCTGAGTTCCCGAGCCCCCAGCTAGTGCGTAAAGAGGAAGCAGCATACATCTCAAGCGCCTCTGATCGTAGCTGGCGCGATGCTTGATAACAGAATTTCTCAGACAACAGGCCCAGGCTGGGGAATTTTAATATTGTCTCTCCCTACAAGTAATTTCCAATGTTTATGCTCTGTGGAGCCCCTTTCGAGTGTCAGAGCAGAACAAATGCCAGTTTTAATGGACTTGCTAAATCATAAAAACTGCTTGCAAAATTGCATCTGATTAAAACAGGAAAATGTTCCATTATTCAGAAAACATCCCTGCAGAGACTCATGGGGCGGCAGGAGGTGGAGAAATGTAGGGAGTGCCCAGATCCGATGGAGTTTTCTCTCCATAGAAAAGATGTGGCCATGTTCACAGTCCTCCAGT
This sequence comes from Rhinopithecus bieti, assembly GCF_001698545.2. NCBI lineage: Eukaryota > Metazoa > Chordata > Mammalia > Primates > Cercopithecidae > Rhinopithecus > Rhinopithecus bieti. Next base: position 571,876 of record NW_016804830.1, read on the forward strand.
TTCCTTCTCTCTCCTCCCCAGATCCTCAGTCCTTCTGCCATCTCTGATGAAAGTGAAATTGACATTAGTCATTTTGTAATTAATTTATACAACAACACACTATTAGCCAGGGCATGGTATGTGTGACAGGTACAGCCAGATAGGGTTCGGTGGGGTGGGAGTGGGAGAATATTCTGAATACTCTGAAATCTCTGCATTGCCTCTCATGGGCTCCCACAGAGCAAAGACCAATATGGCAAACATCAAAAGGCTTGCCCTCCCCAACGGGACCACACTCTCCTGGCTAGCAGCAACATGTAAAATGAAATTGAGTTATCCCACTGAAAAAAGTCACACCCACTCACGAGCCACATTCTGTGTATTATCAGTGGAGTCTGATTTGGGCATTTAACCTAATATCAAGCTAGACAGGCAGGCAGATTGACTGGCCAGCGTCATGACCAAGCATCATGACCAAGTACTCTGTGTTTAGGGAACAGTTCCTAAGTCCGGAGACAAAGCAAAGCAAAGCAAAGAATTGTCCTGTCCTCATGGAATTCACAGTCTAGGGTGAGCAAGAGGACACAGTGGAAGAAGAAGTCCTGGCCAGTTTAGGTCAGTTATCAAAGCCAGGATGACATGCTGGGCAGGTCCTTACAGTGTCAGGACCCCAGGAGGAGAGTCTGCACTAATCAGGTGTCTTGGGTATCCAGTACAGTGACTTATTTTTTCCCATGATTCTTTGGGGTGGCTGGGCTCCACTGGGCAGCTCCTCTGTGCCACATGGTGTCAGGTTGGGCCATTTATAAGGCTGCATTTAGCCGGGACATCCACAATGGCTTCCCTGACATGCATGGCACCTGGGGTGACTGGAGGGCTGGTCAGGCTTCTCCCTCACTGCACCGATCCATGTGATCTTCAGCAGATGTCAGTCTAGACTGTGCTTCTCCACATGGTGGCTGGATCCCAAGAAGGTAAAAGTAGGATCTGCCAGGCCTGTTAAGACCGAGGCCTGGATTTTGCATGGTGTCACTTACATATTCTATTAGCATATTGAATATGGTTTGAAATAAGTGAGACATCGACTAAGACATGGAAATTGCTTTTGTCATACAGAAAGTTTCATTGCAATAGTACTTGTGTTAGCAGGATTTGACTTGTAATACTGAGCACTTACAGGACCTTTGTGATTCCCAAGCACTTACCATACACTTGTGAAATCATAGTGTAAAAAAAGTCAGTGTCAAGTCACAAGACTGGCCTAGATTCAAGGGGAAGGGAAATGTATTTCCCCTCCTGAAGGAAAAGAGCGGATGTGTACAGGGCTGGAGGATTACTGGTCATGATCTCTGCAGATAATCCGTCACACTGAGGCTACCTAAGAAAAAGGGTTGGATTTGAAGTCAGCTGACCTAACTTCGAGTCCCATTTCCCCACCTCCCTTGCTAAGAGGTCTTGGGCAAGTAGTGAGGCCTATAAGTTGTGGCTCCCTGCTCTATGGAAGTCTCTCCACTGAATTTTTATCAGTGCCAATTTTGAGGGATCATGCATGGCAAAGCACTTTGCCAATCGTGGCCTAACTACCTAGATGGAGAAGGGATTGCAGTGGCTTCTACTCTCTCTCCATACCACCGCTTGTTGCCTTAGCTGATCAGGAGTCTTCTCTCCTCTGGATCTTAAAATAGACTTTGTTTTTTCATTTAAAATGTCTTCATTTCTCTTGGATTCCCATGATTTCCAGTTTTGCTTTCTCGCTCTGTTTTCCAGGTGTGTCACAAGGACGCACCCCAGTCTCTCCCCGTGGACTGCCATGAACAGTTGTACAATATTTTTCTGCATCAAGGCACCTGGACTTGGGGGCACTTGGGGCTGAACTTGGGCTGTGTGCTGCCCTCCAAGCCACGCACCCTGGGGCAAAGCTGCATCTACCTAAAGGGGTCACTTGTCTTTGTGCCTATAAAAGCTCTCTGTGGACTAGAAGTGGCCATATCTGGTGCCAGCCCTAATGGGGCTTGAGAGGCCACCAGTGGGGGCCCATCAGCCATCAGCCCACAGACCCTCCCTGCTGCATGCTTCTTGGCTGTCCAGAGCTGCATGGCCTTCTCTGTTTGACTCTGGGGTTGAGGGGTCCCCTCTGTTTACCCAGTGGCCTGCTTGACTTCCCTTCCCAGCCCTCTCAACCCCTCACCCGGCTGCTGCCTGTCACCCTCCATCCTCTATGCTGCAGAAATTATTTTTATAAACTCCTCCTTGACTGAAGTGCCACTTTAAAGAATTTAAAACACCACTGCTCTCTCCTAATGAGAAGGAGAAGAGACGCAGAGGCACTAAATTCTCTAGAGCTTTCCTGTAGCATTCTGATGTCGCCATCTCTGGAAATATTTCTCTTGCCACAATACACAACATATTGGCTGGGGAGCATCACTACCTATTTTAAAACCATCCCCTTGAGCACTTTGTAACCTTCCAGGATTTCTAAACTACACACTGTCGACACTTCAGACTTTAAAAATTGAGGGTGGGCATGCACATTGGAACAGGATGCTGGGCTCTGATTTTAACCAGTGTTTGCCAGGTGCCCCCACACACCCACCTCTGGGCTGGGCCCTGGGGAGGGAAGTAAAACCACACAGGACAAGGACATTGCTTCTCTCTCAGCCCATCCTAGATGGGGTCCCTGATGTCCTGGTCCTCGGAAGGATGTCAGCTGCTCAGGTGCACAAAGAGGAGAGTTCGGCATTGACTTCTGGAGCCAGCGGGCCCAGGCACCCTTAGCACCCTGCAGTTGCAACTCTACCATTTCCTATGCCGACCTGCCCTCAATGATTAAGTTATTCTTTGTTTTCTGGATGTAATCCCCTGGCTCCCTCCTATTTGGAAACCAGCCTCCCTGGCTGCACCCGACATCCCTCATCCTCCTCTGGGGCTGCTTCTGCAGAGCCACAAGGCCATTGCCTGCTTAGCTGTAAGTATCATTTGCCACCTCAAACATCCACCACGTGGCAGCCTGGCCACCTACAGAGCTCCTCCTCCCTCTCCAGACACCTTGGGCATGGCAGTGGGGCCTCCAGATGCCCTGTCCCACCTTTGGAGCCAGCCTCTGTAACTGGTTCCTTCCCTGCACCATCCTGCCTGTCCCAGCTTCCTTCTCCTCCGCACCAGCCTGTGTGGCTGATGCCCCATCAAGTTCACCTCCTAAAATGCTCTCATCTTTCACTTCCTCTGCATCCACACCAAGCCTGGCTTCACTCCGCCAACATCTGTTGCTTGGATGAGAAAATAGCCCCTGATGCGTCTCCCTGCTTCCAGCCCTGCTCTCTTGAATCCATTCTTCATAATGAAACCAGAGGAGCTTTTCTAAAGCCACAGGCCGGCATGCCCTTCACCCCCGGGACATTTCATGGATGCCTTTCCATAGCCTTCATTCCACTCAGGACCAGCCCTGCCCACCTGATGCCTTATGACCCCTCCCTGCACCGCACCAGGAGACTGAGCAGGTGCCGTTCCCCGCCTGGTGACCTCTTTCACCTCTGGAATCTGAGTACTGGGTTCAAATCCTAATGCAGCTCATTGCTAACAGTGTGAGCTTGTCATTAGGGGAGGTTAATTAGTACCTATTTCACCAGAAGAGATTAATGTAGATGTGAAGTCTAAAGATAATAATAGTGACAATTATGATAATGACAGCTAATATTTAGATTGTGTTAATTAAATAGGCAAAATATTTATCCTCTCGAAGCCTCAGTTTTTCTTGTGTAGAATAGGGATAGTGGGGTTGATAGGAGGCTTAAATGAAATAACGCATATAAAACCTTTACTATGTGCCTAGCATTGGCAAGTGTTCTATAAAAGTGAGCTATTGTTATCATTGTGCTGATCCAAATACCTGGAACTCTAATCTAGTTCTCACCACTGTCCCACTGCCTTGACCCTTGACCTTTCCCTTCCCATACCTGCCTGGATGACTCTCATTCATCTTTCAAGACTTATTTTAGATGTCACTTCCACCAGGAAGTCCTCCTGGACTCCTTCTGTCTATGTTCGGCACCACTTCCCTGGATCCCTGCTCTAAGTGCTGTTGTAGAATGCACCTCTCACGCTGAATCTTGATGGCAGTTTGCTGGTCTACTTCCCCTGCAGCCTGTGAGCCCTTGCGAGCAGGGTCTGCATCTTTCTGGCATGGTCGTCTCATACCTGGGGTAACACTTGGTACTCAGCAGGTGAGCAGGAAACATTCAGTGCAGGAACCAGTGAAGGCCGGGTGGCCTCCACACACTTGCTCCTTAGGGCAGGATCTTCTCTGTCCTTGAGGACTTCAAAGGCAAGTATAATAAGCACCAAACGATGGTGAATGGTACCAGATGGTGCATGCATGCTTTACAGAGTGAGCAGGACAGGCAATCAGCCTGCCTGCTCAGAGAAGGGAACTATCATTGTTGGCATATTGAATATTGTTTAAAATAAGTGGGCCATCGACTAGGATGTGGAAATTGCTTTTGTCATACAGAAAGTTTCATTGCAATGGTACTTGTGTTAGCAGGATTCGACTTGTAATACTGAGCACTTACAGGACCTTTGTGATTCCCAAGCACTTACCAAACGTTCGTGAAATGCGTAGTATAAAAAAAAAATTCCAATTGTTAGGAGATTGGCAGCTCCAATTTCCTGCAGCAGGTCTTCAACTGTTCCTTGATCACAATCCTTCACTGTGGCCTGGGGTTTCTCCTTCATGGCTCCTCTGAAGCGGGCATGGGTCTCTGGCCAGGAAGAACAGTGCCTCTTGGGACACAGGCATGCCCACCTGCCCTGGAGCAGAGACTTTGTTGTTTCTCAGGACTGGAAAGGCTGGTGCATCTCAACATAGACTCTGGGGAAAGGTACCATTTCTGTCTGACAGCTCCTCCTCTGCTTGCTAGGGGATAGCACCATGTTTCAAAGCCAAGCCACTTCTAGCTCTTTCTCCTGCAGAAGGGAACATGATAGACACATTTCAGCACTCTTGCTGGGGACTTTCGGGACAGCCAAAGGAAACCAAGTCATACTCCAGATGATCTGTCCCTGTGCATCCAACCCCAAAATGTACCATCTCTGTTTGGTGTGATCTGCCACATGTTACAGCCCAGTAGCCAGGGCTTCTCACAGCTGTAGCCACCTGCCTAGCTCAGTTCCCATCCCTTGCCACAGAGAGCAGCCCCTCCTTCCCCACAGTCTGTATTCCACCCATCGTAGGACAGTGCCTAATGCATAGCAAGCACCATCTAAGCATTAGCTGTCATCTTCGTCATCATCATCTTCTTCTTCAAAATACAGATCTAGACTGGGTGTGGTGGCTCACGCCTGTAATCCCAGCACTTTCGGAGGCTGAGGCAAGCAGATCATGAGGCCAGGAGTTTGAGACCAGCCTGACCAACATGGTGAAACCCTGTCTCTACTAAAAATACAAAAATTAGCCAGGCGTGGTAGTGCACTCCTGTAATCCCAGCTATTCAGGAGGCTGAGGCAGGAGAATTGCTTGAACCCGGGAGGCAGAGGTTGCAGTGAGCTGAGATCACAGCACTGCACTCCAACCTGGGTGACAGAGTAAGACTCCATCTCGAAAAGCAAAGAAACAAACCCCCTAAAATCCAGATCTAAGTTTACCTCTTAGGTTTCTGGTTAATGGTACCTAATGATAATGGATTTTTCTCATTGGAATTTTCAGTTTACAAAGCACTTTCACATCCGTTCTCTTATTGCAGGCTCGCAGCACATCTGGGAAGTTGACCAGCTGGGGCAGGGTGTGCCACCTCTATTTTTCTGATGGTGAAGAATTTCTGAAAGGTCTAGAGCTTTGGCTCATGGTGTGTGGGTCAGAGTCAGGAACTGTGCTGATCCCAGACTCAAAGCCTGGACTCCTCTGATGCACACGTACTTCTTAGATCACATAAGAAAGAAATTTTATCTCAGGACCCAGTACACACACACACACCCAAAAAAACTGAAACAAAGTTTGTAACAGAATACTTTCCTTACTGCATGCAATGTGCACTGCCTTCTCCCTTCTCCCATCCCCTACCCTCCCCTCCTTTCTCCTCCTCTCCCATTCTTCTATTCTCTCCCCACTAACAGGGCATGACTTTTCACTGCATATCTAGGACTCTTCCTACCCCATTCTCCCAATCCCCAGGTCTGCTTCTCACCTGATATTTCTTCTCCTCACCCACTTCCTCAACCTGGATTCACTACTTTGCCCTTGCCTGTATGTTGCTTGGCAAGCATCTTAAAGCCCAGCGTGTGTCACTCCCAATATAGGTCACGAACCGGGTGAGGGTTGGGACTGTTTTCATGCTGCTTCTGTAGCCCCTCATGATGCCTGGGACAGATGGGAGACCCCCGCCTGGACTCCGTGGACCGGTCTGGCAGCCCAGCACAACCTAGACTGGTGGCCCCAGCATATCCCAGCCTCTCCTTACTCCTCAGTGTGCTCCACCCTCAGATCAGCCCTGCCTTTCCCTCTCCTGCGGGGCTCTCTGAAGGACCTTAGCTGGACTCTTGACAGGTGTGTATCTCTGTGATTAATATAGACCCCTTTGACACCTGCCAACTGTTTATCGGGCTGGAAGTATTGGAAATGCAGCATCTAGAAATGGCAGGACTCGGGCCTGTACAGAGAAGGAGAGGAAGGGCATGGTAAGGAGGTGGGGGAATGGGAGGCTGGGGCTGGCAGCTCAGCTTCAGGGGAAGTATCCCAGTGCAACAGATGTGAGCTCTGCAAGGGACATTCACCACAGTGATGCTCGCCCTGGCAGAGCAAACACTGGCAGGTCTCAGTGTTTCCCCCAGGGAAACCCTCGCACCCACCACCTTCTCCAGTGAATCTGCGCAGAGGCCACAGGGCCAGTGGCTCTCATCTGGGCAGGGTTCCTGGGGCTCTTTCAGAATCTCAGTTTACCTTTATCATGGCCTGGAGAGGGAGGTATTAGTACCCTCCTTGCCCAGACAGAGAAACAGAGGTTATTCAGTGATATCAAGAAGATAGTAAAGATGAGAGGTCCATGCCTTTCCCCCTGACCACCACATCTGCTTAGAGCACTGGTTCTCGAGCTGGGAAGATGCCAGTAATTCTGACACTTGGGTCCCACCCCAGACGCTCTGCTTTAATGGATTTGGGTGTGGCCTGGGCCCAGCTGTGTCATGGGTAAGCACTACTAATGCACAGCCAAGGTTGAGAGTGACTGATTTAGATGCTATTAGGAGTGTGTGTGTGTGTGTGTGTGTGTATGTATACGTGTGTATAAAAGCACCTTCCAGATTGACATGGGCAGAGGGGTAGGAAGGAGATCCCAGGGTGGCAGAAGATGGTGCAGGGGGTGGGGGTTTTGCTGAGAAGCTAGACAACACACTCCCACACTGTCTTTGGAATGTCATTGGCATTTCTGTGACCTCTCTCATGTCCCAGTGAGTCATAGGTCACAATCTGTGCAGGAGAATATTGCCTCAGATGGTTAGCATCCATATTAGCATCTTAGCACCTTTCTCCCTGGAAACTCAAAGACAGTAAGCTCCGTGAGGTCAGAGAATCCGTCTGTCTTGGTCATTGTTAGCCTTGGGAGTCTGAAGTGTGGAGACAGCTCTAGAAGTGCCAATGGAATGTTGAGTGGATGAAACCCAACAGCTGGAGAACTTGCTTAGCCCTGTGTTACAGAGAGGGACATGGATCTGGAGAGGGAAGAGTAATAAAGCAATGATAGTAATAATCGTTACCATTTATGGAGTAATTCACATGGGCCAGGCACAATATGAGGCGCTAAACCTCTGTTAACTCCTTTATCTTCCAACAGCCCTGTGCACAGGCATCACGAGCTCCCATTTTGCAGATGAGAAAACTGAGGCTCAGGGAAGTCAAAATTTTGCCAGGTTACATAGCAAGTCAGTGATCAGTCTACACTGTCCCATGCTGCCCTAGAGCTATAGCAAGCTGGAAACCCAGAGGGTTCTGGCTCTCCTCCCACTTCCCACTCAGGCACGCTGGCTACCGGATGAGTTTACATTCTCTTTTTTCCCCTCTTCACTGGCTTTTGGATGATTAATAAATTTCAAAGCAAATCATGCAGGGATCAGCACGGACTTCTCAAATTTATAAACAGTGTCTTCTCTGAGAAAGAGTGGAGAGTGGTCTTTGGGGAGGCAGCCGCCTGGACTGGAGGAATAAGGGGAAAGTCTATTACCGAGAAGAACTTACATGTGGCCCCTGGGGATGGGCTGCCTGTGACCTCAGCATCCTTTTTCATGTCTAATTTCTGTGATTCTGGGATTCAACATAAACCTCATTCCTCATGCAGCGCCCTGAGTGGCAGTGGAGTTGAACTTTCGTTAAAGAATGTCAAGGCGTTCCATCACGCCTGCGGTGATTAGGAAGAAGGGTGGAACGGCTGATCTCTGAGTTGCTGCTCTCCCAGGTGCAGGGGCTAAAGACAGATATGTAGCTGGGTCTTGCTCACTACCCCAGCCACTCGCAGCCAGAGGCCAGGTCTGGCCCTCTGTTGGCCCCACAGAGCATCGGCTGACCTGGCCCAGGTGTCAAGGGAGGCGCTGACCATCAAGCAGATGGCCCCTGCTCTTGGAAACTCTGTTTTTTGCTCCCTGCTTTTCTCTGGGTGTCTGTTTTTTCTTAGGCTCTGACTCATTCCTCATAGGTCAAAGGATAATGGATCCAGATTCAGAGTGGGATTCCAATGTATTTCGGCAGATAGGGGGAAGTGGATGGAGCTGGATTTAGGTTGGATTCAGGGTTGTGTGGCTGCAGTGTGGCATTTCTGTAATCTGGGACCTCAACAGGGCTGACTAGTCAAGTTTCTAAGCTGGGCCAGGAGGCGGTGCTGGGCCTGCTGACCCAGCAGGAGGGCTCCTGACTTGAGTTCAAGGCTGGTCATGACTTTGGTGACCCTAGGGAAATGACTCAACATCTCTGATCCTCAGTTTAATTACCTATAAAGTGGACACCATAATAATAACCACCTCGTCTAATTAACATGGGAACCACCCAGCACTAGGTGTATGACAGCACTTTGCCAAGTGGAAAATATTATACAAATGTTAGTTAGGCCTTGTGCTTTTAAAATGCCTCCCTGATTAAGAAAAAAAAAAAAAAAATCCTTCTCCTAGAGCCTGGGGCAAACACATTCCCCCACGCAGGGTTCCTTCTCCTACTTTTGCCATGACCTTCATCCACTGTGTGTTCAAGCAGTGTGGGGCACCAGAGAGGCTGTGGCTGAGGTTCTCAGATTGTCAGCACATCCTGTGACCTGGAGTCACGCCCTTTCTCATGGTAGAGGACATAGGAGCCATCTGAGAAGCTCTGAAAGAAAGGAGGATCCAGAGAAGGGAGATATGGGGTCCCAATACCTGCTTAACCCATGACCCAGTCCAGCAGAGGTCCTGGCTCGAAGGTTAGCACCCTGCCAGCTGCAGGTCCAGGACAGCAGGCTGTCTCCAGCAAGGCAATGCCTGGACCTTGTGCATCTCCTTGAGTACATCTCACTCATGAGGTTGTACCTGGGCTGTTGCCTTTTGAGGAGCTCCAACAGGTCTGAATGGATCCTGATGGGCACGTGGCCAAGGGCATCTGAGTGGAGGGGTGGGGATTCAGCTGGCTTGAGAGACTTGCTCTCTTTGCTGTATTCCTAGGTGCCAGCTACATACTAGGTACCAGGCTGGGTTCTTGGGTGAAAGTATGCCCCGGACCTTAGGCCCAATCCCGGGCCCTCCTGGCTGGGTTTCCACTCACAAGTGGCCTCCTTCATGGCAGCTCCTGAGAAACACTGGAAGAGGTGCAAGTGTGGTGCGAAACGCTGAGCTATGAATGACTCCAGAGGCTGCAATTAGCTGGTTCTCAGCCGCTGTATTTTTAGATACAAATATTGTCACCAGACGCTTTGCAGCCACTGAGAAGCCTACTCCTCTCAGGAGGCCCCTCTTCCTTGGCAGGCAGGAAATTCCCCTTCTCAGGTAGAGCTGAGATTCCAGAACTACCTGGGCCTTGGAGTAGGTGCTCCCTCTTCAGCACTGAAAAACTCAAGGGAGGCTGAGGAGGGGCATGGGGCTGGGAATCTGGGTACTGTCTGGCATGTCTGGCCCTCCCACAGGCTCACTTGGTGATTGGAGATTCCTGAAGCCCAGAAATGGTGCAGATGAGCTCCTTTCTCCTTGTGCCTTTATGCCCATCACGTGAGTGAACCGAGAAAGGCAGGCCTAGCGGGAGAATTCTAGGTGGTGCATTCATCTCTCAGGCGCAGAGTGATATTTCATGAGGCAGAGAAGTGGAAGAGTCTTTGATAATCCACTGACTCTGTTGCCTAACTTTGTAGATGGGAAAAATCAGGCTGAGAGAGAGCACTGGCTTGTCTAAGGTTGTCAGCTAGTCATGGAGGAACCAAGAAACAAACTCAGAGCCTTATGTGAAGGGCCTGTTCTCCTGGCACTCTGGATCATTCCAGCTGGGGAACAGAGTGGCCCTGTAGTCATGCCAGGCTCAGGGCATTCCAGAGCTTGTTCGGGTCTAGACAGATGTCCAGCTTCATAGAGATTTATGCAAGTGTTCTGGTTTTCTACTGCTGCATAATCTCTGCCCCGATCCCCTCCAAACACACAAACACTTAGTGGCTTCAGGGAACAATTTACTATTATCTTCCACAGCTCTGTGTGTTGACTAGGCTCAGCCTCATGGTTTTCACTGGGGTCCTCATACAGTTATAGTCACGGAAGCTGGGTGGGACAGGACATCCATGATGGTTTCTTTGCTCACAGGTCTGGTGCCTCAGTTAGGGTGGTGGGAATAACTGGGGACTAGCTGGGCTTCTCCCTCAGTCTATGCAGCTTCTCCACATAGCTGGCTGGGCATCCTCACAGCATGGTGGTCTCAGGGCAGTTGTGCTCCTTCCATGCTGGTTGGCTTCCCCCAGAGTGAGCCCTCCACGAGATCTAGAAAGACTCTCCAAGGCTACTTGTAACTTAGCTTCAAAAGTGACACAGCATCGCTTCCACCACCATCCACTGGCCAAAAGCAAATCATGAGGCTAGCTCAGATTCGTGGAGAGGGCAGCACATAGGGGCATGGATACTGGATGGCATTTTTGGAGACGGCTACTGCAATTAAAAACACACAACCTAAAATAAGTAAAAAGAGGTGAGTGAGCCATTTGTATCGCCATGTCAATAGTTTTCTACATAATTTGACTCTCCAAATTAACTCTTTACCCAGTGCCTGCCTCCTCCTACTCCTAACCCCTCACTGTCCACCCCCAAAGCCATATATCTCCTTCTGCTATTCCCCTCTGCCACCTCATTGAGCTTTTTGGAAAGAGAATGGACTTTGAGGTGAAATAGCCATGCATTTGAATCTTGTTGCTATCATTAGCTGTATGAACTTGAACAGTTCAAGCCTCACTTTATCCATCTTAAAAATGGAAAGAATTATAGTGGTAACCATCTTATCCCCTTACAAAGCCTTGAGGTGATGAGAGGTGCTCACACATGGGTACCTTCCTGGCACAGAGAAGTCCCTCTGAGCATACCCAGCCTTTATTGGTGCCTCTTGGAGAATCCAGCACTTGGAGGCAGCAAATTCACAGAGAGGTCACTCCCAGATATGCCCCCAGATCTTTCCTGATTCACATCACACTGAACCTGTGCCTCCATCTGCTATTCTCTGCTCCTGCCACAAACAGCAGCCTGAAGAAAGGGGCAAAAATTCAGGCTCTCAGCTGGTTGTTTGCTTTACTTGATGTTGACCACCTGGCTTGACCGAGTTCTCCCCCTCTGAAGGTCAGAATATCTGAGAACTGCATTAGGCTCAGCTTGAGTAAATGCCATTCATTTTGGAACTATTGCCTGATTTCCTTTAACTCAAAGGGATCTGGACTTGGTGTCAGAAAGCCCAGTTTGTGTCCTAGTTCTGCGTGCTATATGACCCTGGCCAAGTCTTTGAGCTCAGCTTCCTCATCTGAGAGATGGGGATGCTAATACTTCTTTATTTCTGATCAAATGAGATCAGGCTTTTTAAAAATTGAAATATACCTTTTTAATGGACAAATAATTGTTTCTATTTATGATATAATGTATTTGAGAGCACCTTGTGGACTGCAGAGTGCTATATGAACACAAGGGATGTTTTATGATTGAAATGACTGGGCCCAATATGGAGAGGGAGGGAGTGAGGAGAGGGGTGGGGGAGGGACAAGAGAGAGAGAGGGATTGGGGAGAGACGAGAGAGAGAGAGAGAGAGAGAGAGAGAGAGGCAGGGGAGACAGGAGAGAGAGAGGGATTAGGGAGAGACGAGAGAAAGAGAGAGGGGTGGGGCAGAGACGAGAAAGAAAGGGGTGGGGGAGAGACAAGAGAGAGAAATCTTCACAATAACCCTATAAAATAGGTTACTAAGATTATTCCCATTTTAATTAAGAAAACTGAGCCTCAAAGGCATGAAATCACTTCCCCATGTTCACACAGCTAGTGGTAGAGCTAGGATTTGAACCCAGTCAGATGAACCAGAATCCAGTCTGCAGTCACCGAGTGTCCACCTGTCTTGCCAGGCACTGTTGGCCCCTGCAACAAAAGATGAGGAAGATCCAGTCTTTGTTCCTAGGCAACTTACCACCCAGGAAGAGGATTACAGCTGGAATGCATATCTTGGACTTGTTATTAGAGACAATTTGGCCTCCAGGTGAATTTTCTTGTCAGTGACCCACTGAAATGAGAAGTCATCAATAAAGAAAAATAGACATTACTGACTTGACCAAAGCATACCATTTTTAAATGTATCTATCCACAAAATTACATTTTTTGAAAGATAGTATGTATTTGCTAAACATCTGAAAATTGGAAAAAAAAAAAAAAAAAAAACTACCCATGGCACAGAAGAAAAATAATACAAATGTGTTTGCACTGCTTTATGGCTTAAAAAAATGACTTCATCAATTCTCACCGAGTTTCATATTAAACAGGCGAGGGAAGCAGAACCGTCTCTGTGTGATCTGCATGCCGGGAGGTGGATGCTTCCTCTCTGCCATTTCTAGACCTTCTTGGGTCCCCTCTCTGCACCCGGAGCCCACCACTTTCTTCTTTTTCCACGCTTGCTGCCCATCACACCTGCTGTCTTTAGCCAACAGAGCACAAATCACATTTTGAACACTTCAACCTTATTGCTTAGACCGTCCACGGAAACACTGGGGACAAAGGACAGCTCTCATGGGAACTGTGGTGGGTGTGTGATTAGCCCCTGCCATTTACCAAGCATTGTGCTTTGTGCTAGATAACTGTGATTTCATCTGATCCACAATCAGTGCTATTATTATTCCCATTTTCAGAAGTGGAAATAGAGGTTGCAAAGCTCAAATAAGTTGCCAAACCTACATGGCCAATAAATGGCAATACCAGAATTCAAACCCAAGCCTGATTCCATAGCCTATGCCCATAACAATTTTGTTACACTGTCTCTGCTCAGAAGGCACAATGAAACTATTCTAGAAGGTATTAGTACCTTCGTCTTGGGGACCTGTGATGTGGAGTAATTCATTAATTCAGTCACTCATTTTTTCAAGTATTGGTGCACGAAGGCCTGTATTGATGCATACAACACACATTAACTCTACATCTGGGGGTATATTTCTGCATGGTGGTTGAAAGTGTGGGCTCTTGAGTCACATCCCAAGCTTTCAAATCCCAGCTCTCCCACTTACTAACTGTAGGACTTTAAGCAAGTTCCTCAATCATTTTGTGCCTTAGTTTATTTGTTTGTAAAGTGTAGTAATAGTAGTTACCTTGCAGGGTTGCTGAATGGATTAAATAATACAAATCAAACACTTGAAACAGTTTGGGGCAGGTGGTCATTATGCCAAAAATGTTAGCTACCATTATTATCACCTGTAGTAAGCACTGTGTTAGGTGCTGTGGTAAAAACTGTGGCATGAGAGTGAGAAGTGGCTCTATTCTATGGGTAATGGGGGGGTCACTGAAAGTGTTGATGGGATTTTGTTTTAGGAATTTTACTTTTAATCTGGCAGCAGAATAAGTTGGATCAAAGATGGGAGACTGGCCAAGAGCCTGCAGTAACAGCGTCGTCATCATTCCAGGTTCAACTTTAATGGTAGCAGAGACAGCTGCAAAAAGCATTCTGAACAGGATGTGGCAACTAGCTGGACTGGGGTTGCCACACAGGGGAGAGCAATGACCTAGAAAAGTGAAGTTTCTAGCCCAGAGGAATTGGAGAACTTAGAGCCACCAAGAGAAACAGGGAACAGAGAAGGAGAGGCCACCAGAAAGGAAGATGTCGACCAAGTCTCCACTTCTGTTGCACTGGGAAGGGGAAGTTGCCCTTGTCTGCCTGAGCCTTTGAACTGTTGTCTGGAGCCTTGGCCTCTTGGGAACTGGCCAAAGACAACGGTGCTCACAGGGTCTGGACCATGAGGCCTGAGGCCCCCAAGAGTCCCGAGGACAGGACCAGTCTGGAACTTGGTTTTCCCATGGCTAACCATGGGCTTCATCTACATACCCCATTGTCATTCTTAGCTCCATACTGCCCTGTCTGCCTGTCATGTTTATGGGGCCAGAAGCCAAAAAAAGGAAAACCATTATTGAGACCCCTACCTGCCTACTGGGGTGAAAGACCCATTTCATCCCCGAGGCAGTACAGGGGCCAGGGCCAGGAAGCTCCTATGGGTGTGGCCCTCATCTCCACCTACATTATGCCCCAAAGAGGGAGGGCTCTTGCCCTTCTGGGAAAGCCACTGACAGTGAGTGGTGCTGAAGATGGAGCCCTTGAAGGGTCAAGGATGGAAACTTCAGGTCCAGCATGGGGGATGGTAAAGTGAGGACAATGGGAAGAACATAGCTCTGGCTTATTGGACCCCAGTGTGGTGAGCAGCACCCTGACTAGCTCTCAGAATGGCCCCTCTGCTTTCCTTATAGACCCAATCCACAGCACAGCACCTGGCACTTAGTATGTGCTCAATAAGCCTACTGAATGGATGAGTGAGCAAATGCCAGGTTACCAAGCTCTTTCCAATTGGGATAGGACAAGGGGAGGTGAGGGTGGGTGGGAGGCCTGACTGCACACCCTGCCCTGGTTGGGGAGGGGGTATGAGAAGTAGCTGAGCTGCCATCGACTGGCTGCCTATTCATGAGCAGAAAGCAGAGCTGCCATCCTGGGGGGCCTGAGAGGGTTGGGGATGCAGCCACAGCATCCACCGTGGCAAGGGCAGCTGGGGTGGGAGGATTTCCAGGCTGCCTGCCAAGGAAAACTGGCCTGCTGGCCAGCCTGGCTCCTGGGCAGAGGTTGCAGACCCCGGGATAGATGGCAGTGTAGGAGATGCAAATATATGCAAATGATGGCACAACCATTTTCTGGGTTCCCAGAGACAGGATATTAACATCCATCACTGGACAGCTGGCCTCTGGCAGCAAGGATCCCAGTCATTACCCTACCATCCTGTGGCAAATGCCTCCAAACCTCCCTAAAATCATGCTGGCTTTGGGTCTCCCTTTGGGCCGGCTGGAGACAGAAGGATAGAGCAGCCACTGAATTACAAATGCTCTGTGTTGTTTTATTCATGCCACTGTGGTCTGGGATGAGACTGTGACCCTAGGTTGGGGTCTGGAGTGTGAGCTCAGGGCCCCTCCCTGAGAACAGATGGAAGCTGGGGAGGAGGTGGTGCAGCTGGGGAGCTCCAGTCAGGCCCCTACTGCAGGAGAAGGTGGCAACTGGGGCTCCTCAGCCTCATGGAGACCCATTTCACCCTGAAGTCAAAGAGGAGGTGAGTTTGAGGTCAGAACAAGGACCCTGCACTGCCACAGACCAGAAAAGGTGATGAGAGATGGCCTTAGCTGAGGAGTCTGAGCAGAGGGCATAGATCTCTGATGGTAGAGGAGGAGACAGAGGCTGGAGACAGTGAAGAGAGTCTGCAGCGAGACCAGCTATGTAGAGAGCAGTTGGGCTGGGATGCCCTCACATGCAGTCCCTCCCTCATTCATTCTTTCTGCAAAGGGCCCCTCTGTGGCAGGCTCTGTACTTGCCCCTGGGCAAGTAGCAGCAGACAGGGCACAGCCCCTCATCTCATGGACATGAAGTCTAGTGGGGAGTCTAGTGGGTTGACTTTGAACTTGATCTTGAAGGCAATGGGATATCACTCAAGGTTTTTAATCAAGGGGGTGGCATGATCCAATTTATGATTTTGTGATGTCCTATAGATGCTGGAGAATGGATGGAGGGAGGGGAGAGCTATAAAACTCATGCCCTTGAATGACCTGTGTGATACTGCCGTTGTCATTACAGGATGAGATATTGCTGGATATGAGAAATGGGGAAAGAACTTGGATGTTGGGAGTGAAGTCTAGAGAAAAATAACTTCTTCCTAGTCTTCTGGTGGTGGCATAAAAAATTAGCTACCGTCCCTAACCAGGGGACAAACCACACTGAAATTTCTGTCCTTTTCTTGTTTTCTTTGCCTCTCAGAAGGGGAGGGATGGGGGACTTCTCTGCCTATCTGGCCACTTGCCCTGGTTCTTAGCATTCAAAAGGCCTTGCTCCCTCCCTTGGTTCTTGACAGTTCTCACCCTGGCAGGGCCGAATCCTGGAATTGTGCTTTTGACAGAAACCGCCATCACCTCCAAGGGCTCATCCTGATGCCACCCCCC
>NW_016804830.1:588889-643609 GCF_001698545.2 Rhinopithecus bieti
CCCCCCCCCCCCCCCCCACCAAGAAAGACTCCAGGGGTAACAGAATGGGCTACAGTCCTTGTTTTGTGATTCTGACATTTGTCCTTCCCAGGGTTGTCCCTGCTGTTCCAGGCCCTCCACGTTCCGGCCTTGGGGGCCAGTTTTATATTCCAACAAATGCAGATTGCAGAGGAACAAGATTGGTTTTCAGAGAAGTGGTCCCTGGCCAGCGATATCTTATTCTGTAGTTATAGACAACACAGACAGGGATGTATATGGGCCATAAAAGAAAGAGACAACATGTGACATTTAATTCAAGATTAAAAGAAATCATCAATTGGAGCTGATTGTGCTCATCCAGATGTCACCAGAAACAGCTGTATGCCATCTGCCAGACAGGGTGCCACCAGCTGGAGCAGCTCTCCTTAAGACCCTGGCTTTGCTTTGCTCCACAGCAGGAAGGCAGAACTGAGGTTGGAGGCCAGCCGGAGTGACAGAGGGATGATGAAGGCAGCAGCAGTGGCAGAAGCCGGGAGAAGGAGCAGGAAGGATCGTTCCCCCATCCCAACTTCTCTGTCTTGTTTATGTTAACAAAGATGAGTAATGAATTACTGATAAGTGGCCTCTTTTAAAGGGAAATTATTCAAGAGAGCAGGTGAGATTCTGCAGGCATTCATCTTTCCAGCTCCAGGAAGCTGGCTGGGAGATGGGAAAAGGTGAGGGAGATGATTCACGGCCGAGGCCCTTCATCCATCACGGGGGTGTCCTAGGCAACAGGGGAGCAGGATTGATGGGTCCCCAGTCTCAGGTTGGCAGTGTGGTGGGAATCCACCAGCTCCACCTCATCAGCCAGGCCAACAAGGCTGAGAATCAGTGGGACCTGAGTACCCAGCCCCCATGGGAGGTCAAGAGCCTGTCAGGGTGAGGGGTGGGGCAGGGGATGGGTTGACTGTGCCCTTACCCGGGTGCAGTTATATCATGGAGAGGGGAAATTCCTGACTCATGGCAGGCTAGAGATCTTGCTAAGGCCATGAATGCTAAGGCCAGCCTTCTAAAAATGGGGGAAAGAGCTCTGGTCTTGGAGTTAGTATATCCAGTGCTAGGCTCGACCCTGCCCCCTTCCCCTCCTGACCCAGTTCCTTAAGAGGAGTAGGTCAGAAATTGCAAACCTATGGGCCCCTGTGGGCAATATTCAGAAATATTTTATTTGACCTGCAGTGTTGGCCCACATTACATTTTAAATCTGAATTGCTTATCAACTTTAAAAGAAAACTCAGTAAACTAGCTTTCTTGAAAACAAATCAGAAGATCAAGCAATTGGCTGGGGCTGAGTGCAGCTGCTCTCCTTGGATGGAGCACACACCCTCCTCTGTACCATCGAGCTCACGATCCCTTGATCACTCTAACAAACCCTTATTTTGGACCCCCTTAGATCCTCTTAGCCTCATCTGTCTCTAGCTTCAAGGACATCTGCTGCTACCAGCTCTTGATGGGCTCCAACTAACTTCATGCACGTCAACCAGATAGTGCCTTGCTCCATGCCTGCACCGTCTGCCACGGGCCCCTTGCCTCACATCCCTGGGCTTCCCTTTTGAGGAGCAAACGGGATTGAAGAATCCTGCTCAGCACCCACATGTGCACAACCTGAAAGTGCTAGGGGTTAATGACCAGTTTGACAAAACTTTGATCAATGGAAAATAGGAGTTAATGGAAAATTCTTCCCTCTTTCTCCCTCCTGGCAGATGCTTCCGAGGCAGACAGTTTCTTGAAATGATCTTGCAAGATTGAACAATCAGTAGCACTTGGCCGCAGATAGCCCAGTAATGTGCCCTCCTCGTGGTGGCTCTGCCTCTCCCTGTCTTGCTCTCCTTCCTGGGATTGTGTTCCCTAATAAAGGAGTAGCACAGAGGACTTTGCCTCAGCCTTTGTGGAAAACCCAAGAGAAGACAGTTGGTATTAGGAGTGGCCCCAGCAAGCAGCCCTCAAGATGGGATTCTGGAGCTGGATTACTCACGGAAGTTTTGACAAGAAGAACCCCATCCTTGGCGATAAGTTGGGTGATGATAGTCCTGGCATGCAATGGCATCAGGATTATCTGAGCTATCACCTGTAAAATAGTGGGAAGAGCTACAGGTAGAAAGTGAGGCCTTGGGGTGAGCCATGGCCTTGGTGCTTGAACATTGCCCGGGGTTGGATAGAAGAGCAAGGTGGGGGAGAGAAGGCTGCCAGAGGGAGAATTTGTGACACTAACTCTTGATGTAAGCCCTTGACTGGGATTGAGTGTTAGGACCTAGAACTGGTCTGCACAGTGTGATAGGATGGCATCTTAGAGTTTGGCCGTGATAATGGTTTAGAGCAAATGAGTAGAAATGCCAGAACCTCCTCAGCATAGGACTGAAGAAGGGGTCAGAAGGCACAGGGAGGTAGGAATTTTAAAATGAATTATCTATATAGGACCTGGGAACTTACCAGTTGGCCATTGTTATGGATTGAATTGCATTCCCCCAAAAGGTACACTGAAGTCCTAACTCCTGGTGCCTGTGAATGTGACCTCAGTCAAGTCTTTGTAGATGTAATCAAGTTAAGATGAGGTCATTAAGGGTGAGCCCTAATCCAGTATGACAGCAGTCCTTCTACGATGAGGAGAGGACATCCAGAGAGACACAAAGAGAGGATAACCATGTGAAGATGGAGGCAGAGATTGGAGTTGTGCTGCCACAAGCCAGAAGCTGGAAGAGCAAACAGGCATCCTCCCCTAGAGTCTTTGGAAGGAGCATGGCTCTGCCAACACCTTGATTTTGGACTTCCAGCCTTCAGAAATGAGAGAAAATACATTTCTTTTGTTTTGTTTTAAGACACCCAGTTTGTAGTACTTTGTTAGAGTAGCCATGGGAAATGAATACAACTTTCTTTGGGAGTACCCAGAGAATCCCCCTCCCCAAGGTAAGAAGGGATGCCCTGGTTCGAGGTGGGGAGCACAAGCATCTCAGAAATTCTGCAGTGGCCACCCTCAGTAGGCTGAGGCCAATGATAGAATTGTGCTCCCTGTGATCAATAGGCAGGACAGGATTCTGGAACAACAGATGCCAGCTGCTGCCCCTTTAACACCAGAGGCAACGTGAGTAGCAAGCTAGAGAAGCAACCAAGGAACACAGACCTGCAGAGATAGTTGATGATGGCTAATCAGCCACGGTGTGAGACAGACGGACAGCTGCAAGGGAGTTGCTTAATTTGTGTAATTGTGAAAAAATATCAAGAAATGGCAAGCAGAAGGATGACATCAGACCCTCACCTGGTCTCCAGATCTAAGTCAGTTCACAGACCCAGCATCCATTGAGAGAAGAAGAAGAAGGTCCCCTTGAGGAAGGACCACAGGATGCCACCACAAGCATATGAGATTTGTATTCCTCCAATCCTTTCCCAAAGGGATCTACAGCTAGAGTGACTGCATGGAAGGAAGAGAAATGCCCACATTTCTAAGGACTGGTAAATACCAGGAATGACTTAACACTGACACTGACAATAAGGGGACAGGTGATAAAGGGACTTGGGGTCCAAGTCTGTCCTGCAGTGGGTCCTGTAGATCCATAGACCACCCCTGTGGTCATTCCTCCAGTCCCTGCAAGTGTATTTGGATAGATGCTGGCAGAACACTCCCATTTGAATCCACAACCCATGAATAAGGGGCCATTCTGGTAGGATAGGCCAAGTGGGATACACTGAAACTACCACCCAGCTCAGACAAGATAGTAAAATGGAAGAATTATTGCCACATTCTGGGAGAATTTCAGAGATTAGTGCCCTCATTAAAAACTTAGAGGATGTAGGGTGGGTGTTTCCCATCACATCCTCATTCGGCTCATCATTCTGGACCTGCTAAAACCAAATTGTTCATAGGGAATGACTAAGGACTTGAATAAACTAAACCAGGCAGCAACCCTGATTGCAGCTTCTGTGCCAGATGTGGTAATTTTACTAGAGCAGGTCAAATAGCCTCTGGCATTTGTAAGAGGCTATTGATCAAGCAAATGCCGTCTTCCCCATCAGTAGGGAGGATCAAAGGCAGTTCATCTTCATATGGTGGGGACACATTTGTTGTCTTATCCCAGGGCTGTGCTAACACTCTTGTTCTTTGTCATAGTGTAGTCCAAAGGGACTGTAGTCATCTTGAATTCCGCAGAATATCACACTGGCTCACTGTATTGATGACAACAAGCAAATTGTACCTGGTGAGCACGAAATGGAAAACTTGAAGATTTTATTAAGCACTTGAGAACCAGAGGTAGAAGATAACTACACGAAAATCTAGGACTATGCCACATTGGTGATGTTTTTAGGGGTCTAGTGGTTTGGACCATTCTAAGACCAACCCTTTAAGGTAAAAGACAAACTGTTGGATTGAATATTTCCTTCCACTAAGAAGTAGGCATTGTGCTTAGTGGGCCTCTGGATTTTTGAGGCAGTGTGTAGCACATTTGGCAACACTGATCTGACCCAATTTTGGGGTGACTGGAAAGGCTTCCAGTTTTGAGTGGAGCCCAAAGCAAAATAAAGGTCTGCAGGGGTTTTAGCTACTGGTGCAATCCAACATTAAGGTTGTATGTCCCAGCAGATCAGACACTCTAGAGGTATATGTGGTGGATGAAGATGCATGGGGAGTCTTTGGCAGAGCCTCAATAGGAGAGATGTAGCGAAAACCCCCTATAGTCTGGAACAAGACCATGCCTTCTGAAATACCTTTTGGTGTAGGCCCTGGAAGAGAGAGGGACCATGCAGCACCAAGGGACTACAAAACCTGAGCTACTCATCAGGGGCTTCTTCTCGAATCCGCTGAGTCATGGAGTCAAGGCAATAGAGTCCCCTGTGTGGTGGAAATGGTATCTTCAGGAAGAGGCCCAAGCAGGACCAAAAAGCACAAATGAACTAAATGAACAGACCCCATGTCATTGACCTCTATTGCACCAGCCCCTCTCCCCCAATTCATACCTATGGACTCATGTGGGGTTCTGACCAACAGAGGGGGAAAATAACTTGTATCTGGATAACAAATAGGCCAGCACATTATGTTGGTGAGAACACGAAATGGCCCTAAGATCAGTAGTGTTGAAAAATCCTATCAGTGGGCAGTGCCATGAGCAGTACACTTGGTTGTCCACTTCTCAGAGAGGGAAATACTGCCTGAAACATGGATTTACATGGACCCCTGTATGGTCGCCAGTCGCCTGGCTTCTAAGTCAGCAGCTTAGAAAGAATTAGATTGAAAGATCAGGGAGAGGTATGTAGATGGGCCTATGGTAGTGAGCATAAAGCAACAAAACATGCGGATCATGTATCTCCCACTAATGCCAGATGCATTGATGGCAGAGGAAATTTTCACCGATCAGATGGAAATGATGATTCATCCTGGGGATGTCAGCCAGCTTCTCTTATCAGCCACCCCATGCAGGTGCAGAGTGACTATGACAGAAAGGATGGAGGCTACGCATGGGCCAACATCATGGGCTCCTTCTCACCAAGACTGATCATGCAACTGCCACTGCTGAATATGCAAACAGGCAGCAACAGAGATTCATACTGAGACCTTAATGTGGCACCGTTCCTTAAGGAGACTAGCCATCCACTTTGTGGTAGGTTGACTGAATTAGATTCCTTCAACGCTGGGAGGGGCAGCAATTTATTCTTTCCAGCACTGGTACTACTCCGGGTACAGGTCTGCCTTCCTGGCCACAGAGGCCCCACCAGTACCACCATCTGAGAGTATACAAAATACCTGGTTTCTTGCCATGATATCCCATATGACATTGTCTCAAACCAAGAAACCCAAGTCACCTAAGTAGGTGTACCAATAGGCACATGGTCATGGGATCCACTGGTCTTATATCTGAATCCCATCATGCTGAAGCAGCCAGCCTAAGACAGTGGTGAAATGTCCTATTAAGCTAAGGCACCAACTCAGGAACAATACATGACCCACAAGTCTCTAATAGCTGGAGCACACACAAGTGGGAATCAAGGGGTAAAAGTGGGACTTACCCTCCCACCATTATTCCTAGAGACCTGCTTGAGAAGTCTGTGCCTCCTCTCCCAGTAAACTTAGGCTCCACCAGGTTAGAGGTCCTGATTCCCAGGTGATGAATGCCAGAGGACAAAGGGTAGGGGGTGCTACTGAACTTGAAGTCGCAACAATTACCTAGATACTCTGGGTTCCTCATGCTGGTGGACCATCAGGTAAATAAAATAGTTACTACGTTGGCAGGATTGATTACCCTGACTGCCATGAGAAATTAGGGGTGTTGCTGCTACACAACGGGGGCAGCGAGGAGTGTGTCTGAAAGCCAGAAGATTCACTGGGGCATCTTTTGCTGCTTCCATGATAATGATAACTGTGACTCAACAAGGGCAAAGCCTCTAGGAGCCTGGACTCTGCAGGGATAAAAAACCAGGTCCCTTTGGAAGGCTGAGGTGGGCAGATCATGAGGTCAGGAGATTGACACTAACATCCTGGCTAACATGGTGAAACCCCATGTCTACTAATACAAAAAATTAGCCAGGTGTTGTGGCACAGGTCTGTAGTCCCAGTTACTTAGGAGGCTGAGGCAGGAGAATTGTTTGAAGCTGGGAGGCAGAGGTTGCAGTGGGCCGAGATCAAGCCACTGCACTCCAGCCTGGGCGACAGAGCAAGACTCCATCTCAAATAAACAAAACAAAACGAACAACGACAACAACAACAAACCCAGGTCCCACAAGGCCAGCGACCCACAACAGCCAAAGTGCTGGCCAAGGGTGAGGAAAATCCAGGATGGACGGTGGAGAAAGATGGTGATATTAAATTGCAGCCTCAAGACCACTTGCAAGAAGTGAGACTATGGCTTGTTTCACCAATCCTCTTACCTGAACTCTTTACAATTATTTCTGTATCCACAATCCTAGCACTTTAGCAGGCCAAGATGGGAGGATAACTTGAGTGCAGGAGTTCAAGGCTACAGTGAGCTATGATTGTGCCACTGCATCCCAGCCTGGGTGACAGAGTGAGACCTTGTCTCTAAAAAAAAGAAAAGAAAAAAGGTCTGGCTAACTACCATCTTGGAGGAGACTCTGTGACTGGCTGTATCTGTACCTTCCCCTTCAGAAAAGAAGTGAAGCTTTCTGTTCACAAAAATGGAGGCCTTACCTTGTATTCTGAGTGCCAGATGTGATAGAAAGTCAAGGTGAATGGAATAGTGCTGGGGTAGATCATATGAGCCATCTCTTAGGCACCATTTCAGGTCCCCTTGGCCTGACCCACCTCTCGTTCTGCTACAGCAGTGAGCAGCCCTGCATGGGCTCCAACAGGCGTCATGCAGTGAGTCACTACCTGGAGACCATGCCTGGTGTCTGGGCTGCCCACCGCATACCTCTCACCTCTAGCACTGTTGACACCAGGACATGGGATGCCAATGAACATATTTGGGCTGTCATGGATTAAAATCCAGAAGTGAAGCAAAGTTAGTGCTTAGTGGGGCCAACCTTTGGCAAATGGGATATTGGAACTGGTAGACAAATCTTCTTTCTTTCTCTCCTGCCTCCACCTCCTGGACAGTTTTTGCAATTTCTTGGGTGTATTTCTACAAGATTGAGCATGAAGTTGCCCTTGGTGGTGGCCAGTTTGATAATGCATCCTCATATTGTCTCTCTACCTTTCTCTGCCTCACTCCCCTGACTTCATACTGTT
This sequence comes from Rhinopithecus bieti, assembly GCF_001698545.2. Lineage (NCBI taxonomy): Eukaryota > Metazoa > Chordata > Mammalia > Primates > Cercopithecidae > Rhinopithecus > Rhinopithecus bieti. The sequence goes on from NW_016804830.1 coordinate 596,580, forward strand.
GCACCCCTGAGAAAATTGTGGCACACCAATGAGCCTCTATCTCAGGTTCTGCTTTCTGGGGAACCCAGGTGACAATCTCCAACATTTAAGATGGATGTCAGTTGTCACGCATCATGCAACCCCCAAATAACTAATTTACTCTGCCTTCCTGGCCCTTGTGGTATTTGAGTTGAGATGATCTCTTAGCTCCTCTGCTCAATCAGAGGAGTTTCCAAGAATCAAGGGTACAGATTCTGCCACAAACTCATTAGTCAAATGCTTCTGCTCCCTGGGGACTGTCTCCTGGCTTTCAGCTCAAAAGGGTGAGGTCCTGGGATTTGTTTGTCTTGGATTGCATTTTTAGGGAAATCCCTCTAGGGATTCCTAGAATTAATCTGTCCCCAAATGGGATGCTCCTTCTCACCTAGAAATCATCTGAGAAAAGGAGGGGCCAAAAGGAACCAGATTACAGAGGAGAGATTTGGAGAGTCGTTGAGAGAAGTGGGATGGGTTAAAAGAGCCTGTACCACCAAGAACTTGGATGAGCTCTAGGAAATCTGTTTTAGGAAATAAAAGCCAGGCCTCTAGAGTGTTTCTGAAATCTCTGCATGGGGTCGGGAATCAAGGCTCTGAAAAGCAGCTGACATGTTTGGAAGGCCTTCAGAGAGAAAGGGAGGCAGGCCACCAACCTCCTTCAAAGAGGGGTTAGACCACCAATGCCAGCAGCAAGTATCTGCTTTAGCCAAGTCAAGCATTTGATCAGCACATGCGTTCCCTCCACTATCTGTAAGGTACTGATACTATCTTGGGAATGAGGAGGAGAGAGCAGAAACACAGATTTGGATGTGATTTCTGCCAAAACTTGAGCTTTCAATGTATTTATAGGCAACAAACCCAAGACAAGGAAATCGGTGCCGTCACCAAAAGCATGGTGGAGAAAGAAGGGTGATGTGGTCAGAAAGGATTTGCCAGAGGAGGTGGGTGGGGCTACTGGACAGCCACAGCTCTCATCCAAAAAGTATTTATTGATAATCTGTGATGCATGAGGCAGTGTTCTAGGCTCTGGGAGGGTTATGTAGGGGGGTATGTGGTGGGGAGGGCAAATAAATGTATCAATCTACTCTCTAAGGCCTCCTAAGCAGGAGGTCAGAATCAACTATGAACAGCTATAACACCAATCATGGTGGTTTAAATAGCAGGGGGATGATGCACATTAATAAATCCAGGTGCACATAGGATAGAAGGGATCAGAGCCCACTTCAAGAGGAAGTATTCACTCTGAGATTTGAGAGAGAAATTTCCTTTCACTAGACATAAATGGGGTGGAAGAGGGGGCAGAGGCAGAGTTCAGGCAAATGCTGGAAAGCACAATGTGGGTTGAAACTGGTAAGCAGTCCATGCAATCATTCATCACACAGCGGTGTCCTCTAGTGGCTCTGCCAGGGTTGGGGTGTTTCCTGCAGAAGTGTGTTCAGCAGTGGGTCACAGAAAAACAACTAGAGAGGGCTAACCAAACAGGAGGGCCGTTGGTGATTGTTTCCACGTTCCCCGAATCCACAGTCTAGAGCCTGCAGCTCCATGGTGTCACGATGTTCCTGCTCTCTCTGTCCTGCCACTGTCTTTAGCGTGTGGCTTATTATTCATGGTCACAAATGGCCACTTCCTGTGTGGCCTCAGACCATGGGAAGGAAAACAGAAGTGGCAGTGGTTATCTTAGGAGGACACAGCTTTCCCAGGAACCCGCCCCCCACTGGCTGGGACTAGTCATATGGCCACCCCTGCCCAGAAACAAGCTAGGAGGCAGTTGGGCATGTTGCCACCTCTAGCAAAATTGGGGCTATAGTATAGGACGCATAGGACTAAACAGTAGACGGGAAATGGGCAGACTCTTCCAGGAGATCCCACAGCAATGGGATGGTGTCTGCCTTCAAGGAGTCCCCAGTCCAGTGTATGGCCACATGCAAGCTGGTCATTTCTATGACACAGTTGTGCACCAGAGGCCACCTGAACCTTTGGAAGGACATCAGAAGTCCCTGAAACCTGAAGAAGTAATTAGCCAAGCCTAGGAGAAGAGGGAGGGTTGCTGGGAGTCCTTGGGAGGGGACAACACTGTCAAAGGCCTGAGGAGAGTGGCCTGTTTACAGAATCAGAGGATCACAGAGGCCAAGGCATTGCCAGACTGAGAGTTAAGAATGGAAAATAATAGGAGTGGGGCAGAGCATCAAGGAGCTCTTATGTCCCATTCAGGATTTCTGACTTTATCCTTCAGTCAGAGGAGAGTCACTGAAAGGCTTAGGCAGGGAAGTGACATGTCAAATATGTACTTGAGAGTTCAGATGAGATATACATTTGGAGTTGCACCATATAGCTGCATTTAAACCATTTCAGGCCATGTATCTGGCTGAGATTACCGAGGCGCTATGTGTAGAGAGAAAAATAGGAAAGGCTCAGAGGCTGAGCCCTGGATGCCTCCAAAGTCAAGGAGCTGGTGAGATGAAGGGAAACCAGCACCAGAGACAGGAGAAGCCAGTGAAGATGGAGGAAAACCAGGACTGTGTGGGTCTTGGATGCTGGTGAAGAAAGTATTTCGCTAAGAAAGGAGTGCAGTGCTGCCAAATGCTGCCAATAGGTCAGGAGGGGACCTGAGAAGCCACCACTGAATTTGGCACCTGGAAAGGCAACAATGGCCTTGACAAGAACAGCTGGGTAGAGCGGCAGGGATGAGACCCTGAATGGTCTAGAAAAGAGTGGGAGGAGAGGAGTTTGGGAGAGTGAGGGTGGACAGACCTTTCAAGAAGGTTGCTGAAGTTGGTGGAGGAGGAAGTGGGCACATTTTTTTTTAGGACAGGAGAAATAACAGCAGGTTTGCATGCTGATGGGGGTGGACTGGGAGAGAGTGAACAATGGATGATGCAGGCTCAAGCAGGGCGAGTGCCCAGGGGATGTCCTTGAGCAGGCGAGAGGGGTCAGATCTGGCACAGACCAGGAGCACGGACAGTCCATGCACAGAATCAGAGTGAGGTAGAGGAGTTGAAACACACGTGGGCGGGAGGGCAGTTGCAGGGGTGGGAGTTTGTGAACATTCTCTTTGATTGTTCCATTCTTTCAGCGACTAGAAAGCAAGGTTATTTGTGGAGATGAGGATGGATGGGAAGGCGGTGGAGGCTTAAGGAGAAAGGGGAAGGTATGACCACTCATCTGGGAGAGTGTGAGAATGAACGGACCAGAGAAATGATGTATGATGCCAGCCGGCAACCAACGCCCATTTGAGTTTAAGGTTCATCAATTGAAAGTGGGCCCGTCAGCACACTTGAGGTGTTGTTCTCCAGCCACACTCTGCTCGTAAAGGTGGAAGCACCACGGAGGGGGAAAGTTGGATTTAACCCGGTCAGAGGTTTTGCTAAGCGACTGGGAAATAAGAGAGGGGCAAGGGATGAGAGCGTTTGCAATGGGATTATTACGATTGATCAGGAAACTGCAGCAAGTTAGCAGGTATGCTGGGATATGAGAAGGGAAGGTGGACAGGTGATAGGACTGACAAGTTATAGGTGGGGCTGGAAGGTGATCCCTGAAGGAGTGAACTGAAGTCACTGGATGTAGGGGCTGGAGAGTGAAAGTCTTGAGCTGGAAACTATGAAACCATAGAAAGGGGTGATAATGACAAAGCCAAGGTGGAAGCTGGAGGGAAGTTGAAGACAAGCTCATCAGAGGAGAAGAAATCAGAATAGGAAAAGACCAAGCTGGGGGAAGAATCCCCATGAATTATGCTGGGGAGGACTGGGGAGAATCACAGTGATCTAGAAATCAAAATATTCAAGGAAGGAGGGGAGACCACGGGGGTCTGGAGATGGATGCAACCAGGAGGGGAAGAGGGTGGTGTGGTGGAGTCTTCTGACTTGAGATTCAAATCTGGGTGTTTTGGGGGGATGAGAGGATGGATATTGGCCGGAAGCTGAGCAGTGCAGAGCCAGGGGACTCCTACTCCACCTCCAGGCCCTCTGGCCTCCTGGCTTCCGCCAGCCCCTGTGCCAATCTCCTCCAAGCAACTCTGCAGCCAAGTGCTGCCCACAGCCTGGGGTACAAGGAGCCTCACAGATAATCATCTCTGAGGCACTGAGGCATTCAAACTGCAGGAGGATCGGAGTTTGCTAATGTCACAGTAACACAGCCCTGGGGATGACCGTTCATTCTGGGAACCACTGAGGCAGCTTATCTCGCAACACATTGCGCCTCTACAAGAGATGTTTGGACGCCAAGTGCCTACAGGATGGAAATTAAAAAGGAAAAGGGCTGGGAGTGGGGGGCAGAGATATTAAAAGAAAAAAAAAATCAGTATCAGGGCCTATTTTTAGGTCTACTGAAGTAGAAAACATGTGCTTGTACTGTGAAAACCCAATCACTATGCAAGCCCCCACCTTCAGGGAAAGGCCGGGGTCCCTGGTTGCAGGAAGCCTGCCATTCGTTACTTTTGATTTACTGAAGCACAGACAAGAGGTGCTCACATGATACATAGCTTGTATATTCTTCTATCGATTTCCAAGACTTCATTTTCTAAACTTCCCATCCATCAGCCGTATCTGTGCCTGCTCTCCCCCAGAGATAAAATAGGGGATGGGCCACCCCACCTTGAAAAGGGTGGCAAGTTTTATGAGCCTGGAAGATTGGAAATGGGGGCTTGATTCATGTTTGCTTCTGCCAACAGGTGAGACCGGATGCCCCACTGTAAAGCTGAAAGGTGGGGCACAGGGGAGAGTGTGGCTGCGTGGCAGGGGCATGAGCACACCTGAAGCCCAAGCAGGGCCAAGGAGGAGCAAGGCAGGGTTGTCAGGGAGGAGGCATGTGCTCCGTGGTTGTTGTCCCCCGCGGAGGCCGTCCTGGATGCTGCTACTATGAACACGTTGGGAGCTGAATAAGCAGCATGAACACTGCCCACATTCACCATCAGCTTCTGTCCCACGGCAGAAGGGCCGGATGGTGCCGCTGCTGCTGGCCCAGGAGCCCCCAAGAAAAGAGAACCCACTCCCCACTGGCTGCCGTAAGAGGTTATGGTGCCCCCACCGGAAGACACGTTGTTCTGCGCATATAAGGAAACTCGGGTACCCACGTACCACCCTAATTCCTCTTCTCCTGCCAATATTCTCAGAATGGAAAAGGCAAGCATCTGTGATGTTACATCCACCCCAGCCCCCACCCCCCCATTTACAAAACGATCCTTTCGGTTTTTGCACAGCAGATCTCATCCCTAGGGGCTGGGATGGAGGAGAATGGAAAAGCTATTCATTGCATCCCCTTTGAGGCTGAAGCACAAAGGTGGGCAGGCTGGGCTGAGGGCTGCTAGGGCCTTTGGGGGAATAAAAGGCCCACACTCCCTCGTTAAAGGTTTAAGGGTGCCTTGCCTTTGTGGGTTGCTGGAGAAGCTTTGGTTGAGACTCTCATGTGAGCTCAGAACAGCCCATGACAGGAGGGGAGCCGGTACCCCAGGAGCTGATCAAGAAACAAAGCGTCAGGAGCCCGGGTCCGGCTCGGCTCTGTAGTCCCTGGCTGACCTCCCCATCTCCCTGGGCCTCAGTTTCCCTCAGAGGAGAATTTTCCCACCTCTCTTGGGTATTGGGAGGCATCCAGAGAGTCTCCAAAGTAACAATATTACAAATAAAGGAATTATCAATGTGATTGATGGTTTAAATTGAGCCTTGGGATCTCTGCTATTTAGAGGCTGGATCAATAGTAATAACAACAATAAGTAGAGAATAACTCAGGAGAGAGTTTATAAAGGACCCCATGGCAGCAGGACCAGATCATTCAGAAGCAGAAAGAGTCTTCTTGTTCTGCCCACACTGGCTTGGCCACCAGGCTTGCTCTGGGGAGTGGCCGCCCTGCTGCTTGGCCAGCCTGTCCCCGGACAGGGAGTGGGAGTGGCCATTGCTGCTCCAGATGGCATTCCAAAGGGAACCTGGCTATGCAGGAGACAGGTTGGGAAATGAGGAAATATGGTAAGCGAAAGAAGTTCCCCAGAGGCCACACATAGTGCCACAGACACAAGATGTAGCCAAATGGAATGCTGTACAGAAGCCCACAGATCTTTCCCCAGATGTGAGAGAGTCCTGGAGGGTTAGGGAAAACTTGGCCCAGCATGGGATGGACCAGCCACAGCCTGAGGCTGGCCCCAGCAGCTTCCAAGAGAGAGCAGAGGCACTGGAAAGGGCACAAGAGCAGGAACTCGAGGACCTGGTTTGCAGTCTCAGCTCTGGCATGCCCTTACTGGTGACTCATCACATAGCCTCCCTGAGCCTTGGTCTTCTTGTCGGCAAAATGGAGACAACAATAGCAATCTAAACAGTTGCTACAAGATCTCAGCTGAGAGAAGATTGGGGAACCTTTCTGCAAAATAGAGTTTTTATTAGATAGTTACTCACAAGGGATGATGGGCAGTATCCCAGGAATATTTCCCTTCCCTAGATATTTTTGCCACACTCTAGTTGCCATAGGACCAGCATTTCTACATTCATCCTTACCAAGGTAGGAACCAGTCTAGAGATGCAGCTCTGGTACCACTTACTTCATATCCTCTATCCCCACCTCTGCATGGTGACTGTAGCAGGTTTTTATACTTTGGGGGTTGTTTGTCTCTAAATTTCCTGCCGAATTACAAGCCCTCGTTGGCATGTAATGGGCCCAGTTCCTGGCACATGACCAGTGCTCCTGGGCACCAACCACTCAGTACTTACTTGTTTGTCAGACGCTTTTCCTCCAAGAGAAGGCAGCTGATATAACAGATTGGCACAGAGTGCCTCAGGTGTGATGAGAAAAAGTCTTTTAAAGGGTGCAAAAAGCCTACAAAAGGAATCCAACGGTGATGAAGACAAATGCCAGAGGCTTAGAGAATTCTTTTTGGAAGGGGCAGCCCTGGGCAGGGTCTCAACCTCAAGTTATCAAATCCCAGCCCACAATCCTGCCCCTCGGCTGTTGAAGAGAATCGACAGTCTGAGGACCTTATTGATAAGCTTTCTGTCCAAGTACAAACATCAGCAGAGGGAAATGTCTCTTGTGTGTACACTTGGCAGAGGAGCTGAGCAGAACACGGACCTGGGTCACGTCGGAATCTATGCCTTCACGATGCCATTAAATGGAACGTTTTCACACATGATAACTGGCTGTCTTACAGAGTGGGGCACAGTTCTAGGCAAACAGATGTTCACACACACACACTCCCACGTGTACACGTACAGAACACATGGATGACCATGGGCATAGGCACGGCATGCTTGAACAGGAGTTCAGACAGTGAAACTTCTGGGCCCTTGAGCCAGCAGGGAATTTCAATCCCAGTAATAGATTACTGTCCCTGACCCGACCAGAAGTCCGGGCTCTTATAATGGTTTTAAATCATAGAATTATAGTTTTTAGGGGCTGTAGAAATCAGCTATTTCAACCTCCAACCCAGAGCATAAAAATCCTCTCCCACATTCCTGACGTGTTGACACATAGCCTCTGCTTAACATTCCAATGATGGGGAACCTATTACGTTACCTCAAACCCTACTTGATTGTTGTTATTAATAATACTACTATGGATTATTGAGCACTGATGCTGTGCCTGGCACTATGCTAAACCCTCTAGGTAGACTACTGCAATTAATCCAGTGAGGTAGCTTAAACTGAGTCTCAGAGAAATCAAGCTGTCCGTGGTGATGCATTTAGCATGTGGCAGAGCTGGGATTTGAACCTGGGACTGTCTGACCCATAGCACTGCACTGCACTTGTCATATTAATGTGTCTTAAGTTACGTTGTATAGGAAATCATTCTTCAGAATAAGCTGAACCCTCTGCTTCTCTGTAACTTTCACCGACTAATCCCAGGTCCCAGCTCTAGAGCTTTGCAGAGGCTTCCCTCTGTTCCTTTGTCCCCTCTCTTGTGATGGTCATTTTCAAATATGGGCCCTCAAAAGGATTCCCAGTGAGATACCACCTGCCTTGTTTGGACATTACACTTTGAGTGTGAACCTAAGATGCCATTGACCTTTTGGGCAGCAACATGACATCATGGACCATTTTAAAGAAACTGCGGGGTTTTATTTGGTCTGTCTCCCAGGCGGGAGTGCAGTGGTGCAATCATAGCTCACTGTAGCCTCAGACTCTTGGGCTCAAGAGATCCTCCCACCCCAGCCTCCTGAATAGCTGGGACTACAGGTGCATGCCACCACACCCAACTAATTAAATTTTTTTTTTTTTTTTTTTTTTTTTAGAGATGGGGCCTTGCTATGTTGCCCAGGCTCAGCCCATTTTTAACAAACTGCTGTAAGCTACTTTAATAGTTAAGTAAAAAATACACTCTCAGCCTATTATTTCACTACTTTCAGTATTTTTTTGAAGTTGTAGTTTGTCAGCCTGTACTTTAGTCAGCCTGGCAGCTTTGGGATATTTGCGAATTGGGTAAGATGCCTTTCTATACCTAGGAGGTGATTAGAGCTAGGCTGAGATTCAAGGGCTAAATTTCTCATACCACCCACTAGAGACCACCTAACTGGTGACACTGATCTCTTGTGTGTACACTTGGCAGAGAACCTGAGAGACACACGGATCTGGGTCACGTCAGAATCTACTTCTTGATTATGCCATTAAATGGAATGTTTTCACATAAGATAACTGCATATCTTATGGAGTGGAGCATGGTTACATGACAGAAGTATTACATTGGTTCCAGCATCAAATGCCAGCCACAGCTGTATATTTGAACTGAAACTAAAGACATGTCAGGAGTTGCTTCTGAAGAATTAGAGGGCAGGGGTCAATTACAATCCAGGAGAAAAGGGTAAGGTCAAGGGAGAAATGCCAAAGTTGGGAGACCTCACACCTGTCCAGGGGGCAAGAGTGCACACACCTGTCCAGGGGGCAAGAGTGCAGCTGAAGACAAATCCAGGTCTTGACATCAGGTCTGCAAAAGACAGTAGCTCAGGGGAGTAGATACCAATACTGGAGCCTGAGACATGTACCATACATGGGAATGCCCAGGCACAAATGAGGCATTTCAGGCAATGTCCACACAAATTCCAGAAGATGGAATGCTGCTGATCTAGGGTGCCTGCTACAGGCAGGGACACCCAACTTTTCTGAGCATGCACCTGGCTGTTCTAAAGGTACCACTTGGCTTGTTCCACCCAGTATCTGGTCAACTTTGGATTTACTGGTGTGAATCTACCTAATTGTATTGTTTAGCTCTCATTTCTTCATTTTGCTCACAGGGATATCTTAAACTGGAGTAAAATATTTTTCTGAAGCTGAAATGCATTATATCTAGGGTATTCCCCTTGTATTAGTTACAATATGTTTTTCTGCAGGTTACAGAAGCCCTAAATCAAAGTGGTTTAAACAATAAAGAAACTGATGGTCTCACATAACAAGAAGCCTAGAGATAGATGCAGCATCAAGGTTGGTTGATTCGGTCGCTCAACGATGTCAGCAAAAACTCAGATCTCTTGTCTACCATTTATAGCATAATGTGGTTCCCCTTAGGCTCTTAAGGCTGCTGCCAGAATAATTGGGGCAACACACTTCTTTGTTCCCATCCAAGGAGAGAGACAGACTGGATTCTCTTTCTCCCCACAGCCTCAAGCAAGTCTGTCTTCGTGACTCATTGGTTCAATCAGCTTAGTGGCCCAAAATGAACCAATCACAGGGAGTGGAAATGATGTTGGGAAATGTTCGCTACATTGCAGATTCTCTGGTCCAACCATGCTCTCAATAAAATAAATGAGCTCATTTGACTTGGCTCATGCTTAGTGAACCTATGCTGGTTCCTGATACTCACCATTTCTCTAAGTGATCACAAACCATCTATTTAATGACTGTGCTATGACTTTACCAAAGATGATAGACTCTGGGGTCTTATATTTGGAGACAGCATCTCTCTCTCTCTCTCTCTCTCTCTCTCTCTCTCTCTCTCCCCATTCTCAGGATTTTTTTTTTTTTGAGACAGAGTCTTGCTGTGTCACCCAGACTGGAGTGCAGTGATGCGATCTTGGCTTACTGCAAACTTTACCGCCTGGGTTCAAACAACTCAATTCTCATGCCTCTGCCTCCTGAGTAGCTGGGATTACAGGTGTCAGAATTTTTTTTTAAGATACAGGTTATCACTCTGTCATCCAGGCTGGACTGCAATGGTGCAATTATATCTCACTGCAGCCTCACCTCCAACTCCTGGGCTCAAGTGATCCTTTTACTTCAGCCTCAGCCTCTCGAGTAGCTGGGACTAAAGGTGTGTGCCACCATTCCTAGTTTTTTAGTTTTCTGAGATAGCATTTAATATGATTTGGTTGTGTCGCCACCTAAATCTCATCTGGAATTGTAGCTCCCATAATTCCCACATGTTGTGGGAGGGACCTGGTGGGAGGTAATTTAATTATGGGGGAAGGTCTTTCCTGTGCTGTTCTCTTGATAGTGAGTAAGTCTCACAAGATCTGATGGTTTTACAAAGGTGAGTTTCCCTGCACACGCTCTCTCTCTTGCCCACCACCATGTAAGGTGTGCCTTTTCTTCTCCTTTGTCTTCCACCACAATTGTGAGGCCTCCCCAGCCAAGTGGAACTGTGAGTCCATCAAACCTATTTCCTTTATTATTTCCTTTATAAATTACCCAGTCTTGGGTATATCTTTATTGGCAGCATGAGAACGAACTAATATAGCATCTCACTATGTTGCCCAGCCTTGTCTCGAACTCCTGGCTTCAAGCAATCCTCCCAAAGTACTGGGATTACAGGCAGTTCGGGGATTCTTTAAAGCAGTGGTTTGCTAATGCAACTGTGCAGGAGTATTCCTGTGGTGCTTGTCTGGAATCCATGGGTCACTAGGCCATAATCCACTAGGCCACATATCCTAGTGGTTAGGAGCATGGCTTCTGAAGTTAGACGATGGCTTATGCTCAAGTTCCAACTCTGCCACCTTCCATGTCCCTGGCCATTCAACCTCTCTGGGCCTCAGTTTTCTTATCTCTAAAATAGAGGTCATATAGAATCTCCCACATAGCATTGTTACAAAGATTAAAGGAGAGATATGTCTACATTGTCTAGAACAGTGTCAGGGAGTCGTACGCATGTATTCACTAAATAAATGCTGATCCCCACCCTAGAGTCTGACATTATAAGTGGGATAGGGAGTTGGGAAGGCTGTGCTCTTGCCAAGCAGCTGTGGTGGGGATGTGGGGGTGGGATTCTGATACAGGTGACCACCCTGAAGAAACCCTGCCATAGCAATGACTATTAGTGTGGCCACCATCCTGCACGAGCTCTCCTTGAACTCTAGAATAAAACACATTTTGACTGGGGAATACAAATCTGGAACAACAACAAGCACGTTCTTGCTACTGCCTCATCTTATTTGGGCTCCAGTTTTCTCAGCTGTATTTTTTCTACTTTCTCCAGATCAGGAAATATTGTTCTTGATAGGAAACAAGCAAAGTGGGAAGGTTGCTTTGCTCAAACCCCTCTCAACATGATAACGTCCACCCTAAAGAGAGGGGCTCACCCCTTGTTCTTCTTGCTTCAAAAGTTTTCAATGTGCCCACTTTTATTGTTGCTGGTACTGCCAGCTCACTGTGGACCATGGTGTCCCTGGTACCCCTCACACAGGTCTGTGTCATGTTTGTGTCTTCCTGGGACACAGACACTGGCCCCACTGCTCCCTACCCTGCAAGCCCCTTTGTAATCTGAGCTCAAGACAGGGCTCCTTGGGTATCACAGTGTTTTTCTATGACAATACCTTTGTTTTCCTTCATCAGCTTCATTTGTGATTATAGCACCAGAACTCACTGTGTGAGATGCTGTCAGCCCTCCTGAGCCACCTTATCTTTTAGAGCTCCTACCTGTGGGATTGCAATGGTCTTTTCCTGAATCTAGGCAATGCTACCTCCTGAAATTTGACTATCCAATCCAACTAGGCCTAACTTGCCCTCCTTGTCACTTATGAATGCTAAGATGACTTCTTCCAAAGCTTCCTGTCTCATCTATCTATTGCTGCATGGAAAACCACCCCAAGATTTGGTAGCTGAAAATGGCAGCTGTCCATTTGCTCATGATTCTGCAATTTCATCTAGGCTTCTGCTTGCCCCATCAGGGGCACCTTTGCAGCTGCCGTCAGTGGGTGACTGGGGGCCAGGCTTCAGCCAGGTACATCACTGGTATGCCTGGAGCCTCAGGGGCATGACTGGGATGGCTGGGTGGCTCTGTGTGCCTCCACATGTCTCTTACCCTACAGGAGGTTAGTGTGGGACTCCTTCCATGGTGGCCACAGAGCAGCCAGAGGCCAAGAGCAGAAGCTGCAAAGTCCCTTAAGGCCTGGGCTTAGAGGTCATGCAGTATCATTTCTACAGCATTCTGTTGGTGAAAGCAATTCATGTGGCCAGCCTAGATCAAAGGGAGGGCAAACGTAGGCTCCACCACCTGATGGAAGGAGTTGCAAAGAAGGAGCGGCTAGTTTTAATCGATCACACCTCTTTTCATTCAGCCTATTTTGAGGGCCCGCATTGAGGAGTAGAACATGGATAAGATCTCTGGAAAGAACTCACAGCCTAGTGGAAGAAATAGAAAGCTAAAGAGAGCATCACAACATAGGGGAATAAGTAATACTAATGGCCGCCACCTTGTGTGCATTTGCTGCATGCCAGGCACTGGGCTTCATCTCACTGAGCTTTCACCATAACCCTCTAGCGGAAGTATGCATGCTATCATGCCCATTTTTCAGATGGGAAAATCAAGGCACAGAGTTAGGTATCAAAAGTGAGAGGCAGGATTTGAACTCAGCCAATGCCCAGCTCTAGAGCCCTTGCTCTTATGAGATACCAAGGCTTTTCTCCAAGAACTGTAGAAGGCACTCCATCAACGTGCAAGGAGATGCGGCAGGAGAAAGAGAAGGGATCTCAGAGGTGTCTTTTCATAATACACAAACAAGAAAACCCTCTGCCTTTCACTGCTAGTCTCCTGGGTCTTTGGCAGGCTGCCTGTATCATCTTTATTATTATTATTTTTGGTTTTCCATTTGCTGTTGCTGTAACATGCCTGTATCGTTTACCTGACTTTTTGTTGTTGTTTTACAGAGATGGGGTCTCGCTATGTGACCCAGGCTCATCTTGAACCCCTGGGCTCAGTGATCCTCCAACCTCACCCTCCCCAGATGCCGGGATTACAGGTGTAAGCCACACTGTGCCCCTGCTTCCCTGACTTCTGACTGAGAGCAGGCACTAAGACCACAGCCCAGTGAGGCCTGGGACTGCATGACAGGTTTAAGAACAAAGGAGCCACCTGCTATTCTGCTACTCAACTGTCCCGGAGACACGTGATCAGGGCGAGAAATTGTTCCCAAAGCTACATAGGAAACCATGTCTCTGTAAACTCAGCCATGACATCAGCACTGCGTCTACAAAGGCCCTTGCGTCTTCCTCCCACTCATCCTCCGCATTAACCAATTACCAAAAACAGCTCAAAATAGCACCCGTCCCTTGGCTGGGGCTGCTGCAGGAATATTGTTTGTGATCATTTTGAGAGGGAACAAATCTGTTGGAAATTGGTGCAGTGAGAGGATTATTATCAGGCTTTCACTCCAGCACGGGGCTCTGATTTTAACCTGCCTGGATCAGGCCAGAACATAGATTTTGTGCCTTTTCCTGCAAGACATTCACGGGTGAAATGTGGCCACTTGCACAAGCTGTAGGCCTAAGGTCAGCAAGGGATGACCCCCAAGAGACACAGGGCACCAGAGGCTCCAGGGTGGGAGGCACCCCAGACTTCACTGGAAGCAGCTGCTCTGAGAAGCTGGCCAAGACATGGGAGGCATTTGGAGACTGTTGAGTGGCCTGGCTTCAATCCAGCCCAGTTTCTTCATACCCCAGTGCCCCAAAAGATCGCAAGGGATTCCTGCCCCTACCGGTCACTCATAGGCCTATTTTAAAATAGGCCATGTAAAGGGGTGCTTATTGTGAAACAATAAGAAAACAACAACAAAATAAACATCCATCATTAGGGTTACAGTTAAACCATGTTACCCCTGACCAATGAAACACCATGCAACAATTAAATGAGTGAAGTGGATCTCTCCATAAGGATGGAAATGATGCCAAGGAATATTGTCAGGTGAAAATGCAAGCCACATAAATCTATCTATCTATCTATCTATCTATCTATCTATCTATCTATCATCTATCTATCTCTATCATCTATCTACCTAACTACCTATCTAAACGCTAACCTGACAATGGTCATTCCCTTTAGGGAGGGCAGTGGGATTGGGGAGGGAAGATGGTGGAATTAAATAATGAGAACTTTTGCTTCACTCTTCTTATTTGAATTTTTACAAGAATATATTCACATATTACTTATACAATTAAAAATGAAATCTATTTCCAAGCAAAACAAAGTAGAAGAGGATGATCCACTAACCCATTTCATTCCTGAACCCAGTCTTGGTCTATTTGGGTATTCCTTCTGCCTGGGCACCAGTCCTGCTCTGGAATAGTCTGCTTGGCACTGTACCTCTCCCCAGCGCCCTCTCCTCCCTCTGCTGCTGAAGGATTGTGGTTCCACCTGCAGGTCCAGCCTTGCCCCAGGCTCTGGAAGCCAGCTGGAAAAGTGCCGCTATCTTGGGTCTTAAAGTTCTGTCCTGGACCTTCAGTTCCATGGCCAGTGTCCTTGGGGACCACTCCCCATGTAGACTCCGAGTCTCTCTGCCTTGATGTCCTCAAGTGCCTCTCCTGATGTCTCCCTTGGCTCTGGCTTTTTGCTGGGACCACATAGTCTGTATACTCTTTCCTGCCTGATTTGCAGGCTCCCCATACCTCCTTGGCAAAGCCAGGAAGATGAAGGCGAGGCATGTGAGGTGCCTAGTCCTGACCTGCTCCTGGAGCTGGCTCCCCTATAGGCCCTGCTGGTATAAAAGCACCATTGGGTGGCCCCATGGCAGCAACAGGTGGAAGGGAGAGTGGGCTCTGCTGCCCTGCCCAGAGGCTTCAGCTGGGCCTCCTCAGCCAGGAGCAAGTAGCCTGAATGAATTTTTCAAGGACATGGATGGGCTCAGGGGCCCTAAGCCAACAGGTGGCCGAGGTGTTGGTTTCAGTCTCCTGTGAGGGACGTCCTGGGAGCACAGCCAGTGAGCAACCCACACGGGGGTGGAGGAGCCAGCATGAGGCCCTCGCTGGGTGTCTTCAGCCCCCACCTGTCTGCTCAGACTACCCTGACCATCTGGTTCTGCTGACTACATCTGCAGCATGAGACGCGCTGGGAGGGTTTCAGGAGTGGGGCTGCCAGCATTGTTGTGCATGACTATAGGGAGCTGTGTCAGGTTCTTCCTCAGAAAACTCTAGAAGAAAGGGAGCTCCTTCCCCTCAACTAGCTTTTCAGACTATTCTATCTGCAGCTGGGCTCAGCAGCAGAACAATGAATGAAATGACTCCAATGATAAACCCATGCCAGGACCCAAGCAGACACGAGGAACACAGGGTTGTGGTGGTAATAAACCTGCTGTTCCCTGGAACCAGACCTTCTCCACCTAGCCAGGTGCCCCTGGCTTATCAGAGCAGACACCTGAGGGCAGCCAGCCCCACCCGGGACATCATGACCTGGAGGAGACACCTGCCCCGCAGTGGGTTGGGCGGGTCCACCGCACTGACTGCTTGCTCTAATATCAACGGAGCTGGCCTTTCTCCAATAATCATGATGGATTTCCTTCTGCAGCATCATTGAGGAGGGTGTGCCTGAAATTCAAACAGACCGCCCTCACACCCGGCAATACCCATCTGTCCCTTGGCCTCTTTCAAGTCCTCTGGTGATCATGATGAACTTGTCCAGGGCTCCGAGTATCTATTAATAAATAATGGTCCCTGAGATGACACAGTCCAATTAACAGAAACATGGCATTCAACAACATGGTGGAGGGCGTGGGGGATGGCCCACTTTCACATGGCCTTACTCACTTGGGAGGTGAGGGTGCAGGGCCGCAGCAGCCTAGGGCCCTTCCAAGGGCACCAGGGCCCTCATTAAACAGGGGAAAAGCTCCAGAGACACAAAGAACAGACAGAGGGATGGTAACAAAGCCACTCGGAGCGCCAATTCGCATCTTGGGTTAGTAACAGCTGCCAATATCTTTTGCATAAGTACTGCTAGGTGGGTGTCTGGTCGAAGCCGACGCGTGGGTGGTGAAAGAAACAGTCAAAATTGATGAGAGTTAAGAGCTGAGGGTTATTTTCAACTCTTACATTCTTAATTTGAGCTTCCTTCTTTTTCTTGGGGGGAGAAAAGGTTGTTTTTCCATGGGTAAGCCAAGGGAAGTGGAAAGAGAGAGCTGGTGGAAGTGGCCTTAATTCATTCTTGGTGTGCTCATTTTTCAGGATTGCTGCCTGGATGCAGGGGCATGGCCACGGAGACCTCTGGTGCCCTTTCCTGGGGCTGGAGGAATCCTGGATGGAGAATTCTAAGATGTAAAAAGGATGCCCAGAAGGTGTGAGGGGAAACTTGTAGTCATGGTAACCATGCAATTCAGAGTTTCCCCATGAGAGTGGGTGATCCCAGTTTGTGAGAGGCAAAATCTGAGGTTCAGAGAGATAAAGCCAGGCACCAAAATGTCTAGAGGAAAACCAGCACAGCAACTCATGCTCTTGGGATGAGGGTGGCTCCTTTTGCTGAGTGCCCCATGACCCTTCTATGAGGAAGGAAGGACCAGCAGGTAGCAGAGCTACTTAGAGCCTGGAGCATGCCAAGAATGGGAGAGCCGTGAGGGTGGAGGCGGGAGAGAGAAAACACGCCCAGAGCAAACCTAACTAGTGTTTCCACCGAGGTCTAGGATGGAGAACACCCTCATGACAGAGAAAACAACTCTAGTTAACAACTGGACAAATGGAAGCAGGGTTGGGGTGTCTTGGAGGGCAGAACAACTTCATAAAGTATTTTCAGAATTCCTTTTATATTCAGATCACACACAGTTTGGCTGGTTCTCGTTCCCTACGATTCCATTGCAGACTCCAAGAACCCTATCCCATCCTCTCTCAGCAAACAGAGTAAACACACATGGTCAGTGCCCTAGACATAGGTTGCCTCCTTGTGCACTAGGACCTCGCCCTGTCCTCTGCAGCCCTGTGCCCAGCTGCTGTGCAGAGCTCAGGGAGCTCCTTCTCACCCAAACCTAGGTATTCAGCAGAAATGCCACCGTCTCACTTGGCACCGAGCAAAGTGCTCTAATCCTGTGGAAGGCAGGGAAGCCAGATTTTAACTCAGACAATATTTAAGACGCCCAGGAGCAGAGACAAGCGAATGTTTGCATAAATGCCCTCCCACTGAACTTCCTCCCTGCCCATCTGTCCCCTGGCATTCACACTGCTGGGGCCGCCTTGTGGGTAAACAAGGGAGTCCCTGGAGAGGCAGCCAGCCCTCCTGGCTGCCAGGCCCCCCGCCCCACCACCCAGCCCTGCTCCACCTCCCCAGTCCCTGTGCTCCTGCTCCCCCACCCCTTTCTCATCCCCTTTATCTCCTTCCTCTCCATTCCCATTTCTGGACCTGGCTTAGCCCTCTATAATGACTTAATCTTGCCGACAGGGTGACAAGCGGATGAATCGAACTCCGAGGCTTTTTTCTGCACTCCAGATTCATTTGAAGATTTCTCCCAGATGCGGCACTAAAACCGTAGATTCAATTTCCCTTTGACATAATAACCGAATTAGTCTCATATTGTCATACATAAATTACTAGCCAGTCAGGGTGCCACCAGAGGGAGAGAGAGCTGGAGAGAAAGCGAGGCGTGAGCTTCCAAAGGGGTGTGACTGTGACAAGTGGGGACCTGAATAACAATGGGAGACCAGAAGGGTAACAGCTAATCATATCTGACAAACGAGGAGAATTCCCAGGCTGCGGCAAAGGTAAAGAGTGTTTACCTTCCTCCCCGTGCCCCTGGCCATTAAAATGTCACCATGGGGAGACTTGCACCTTACAAGAGATACGCAGATCTAAGTATCTTCTCAATTAAGTAATGCTCTGTTTGCAAAGGCTGCTTTCAAAGTGGAAAATGTAATTTTGTGGAACTCCGCTGAAGCCTCTTGGCCTGGAGACAGTGCTGAGCTGAGCAGGAGACTTGCATAATGCCTGGTTTGGAGTACAGATGCCTATCCTGGGCCCAGGGGACTCAGCCTGGCTGATTCTGAGCACAGAGGCGGCATCCCAGCCTTGCCTACCCAGGCCCTGGGGGTGATTGTGGGCCAGGAGTCGATTGCGGCCAGATCAGAGCCAGCTGGAATGAGGTTCTCCCACCTGTCCACCAGCCACCCAGCCCAGGCCAGAGCTCTGGGGGAGCTCCTTATGCCTTCCCCTCCATTTCCTCCAGCCCATCTGTCAGTTCTGGTCAAGTCTTCCTCCTAAAAGCTCTGGTCTCTGGCCTGACCTCTGCAAGTGGACGCCCACATCCCATCTTGCTGGGGCCAGTGCCGCAGCATCCTGACCGGTTTTCCCACTTTCAATCCTATCTGACAACCCCTGCTCCAGTTACCACCAGAGTTTATCTTGCCAAAATGCACATTTGATGGCAGTACTTCCCCCAGTTACAACCTTCTGGTAGCTCCCTAAATAGTAAAGTCCAAACTTCTCAGTGTTTCCTGTAAGCTAAACAGGACCTGGCCAGGTTGCCTGTTGTGACAGGCATATCCCTTGCCCGGTCCCTCGCACCCCATTTCCCAGGCAAGCCTCTGAGATCTTTCTGAGCTGCTCCTCAGGCCTAGAACATCATTCTCCTCCTTCACTTAAGCACAGTCTCCATATAAAGCCTTTTCCAGCCCCCAGCCCCGGTCAAACCTATCACTGTTCTCACCGACCTCCACTGTGCCCGACTTTCTCCTAGCATGGCCCCTAAAATGTTTTATTGCTGTTTGTGGTCTACTTGATCCATCTCTGTTGCTAGATATCGGGTTCTTTGAAGGCAAGGATGGGATTTTATTCACTGCTACAGTCCTCTATGCCTAGCATAGAGCAGGAATTTGATAGATGCTTGGAAAATAAACATTCAAGAAGGTGCATGAAGCCCCAGCCCAGAGCAAACCAAGGGCTCTCATACGCCCTGCGCAGCTCTACATGAGGGGCTTGTGCGGGCCCACCACACCCACTCAGTGAAATTTCAGTTTTTGTCACATACCTGCCATGAGCCCAGCTTGGGCTAGGAGCTATGTTACTTCAGACTTTTAGGTTCTTCGCCTGCGGCAGATGGTTAGTGAATGTGTAAGAGATTATCTGCTGTGGGTTCTGTTCTCAGGAGCCTACCGCTTGTGGGGATAATAAAGAACAGGATACAATCAAGTATTCCACAAGACTGCAAGCTCCTAGAAGCAAGGAATGTATCCTACTCATCTCTACATCTCTGTCCAAGTTACCTGCATCCCCGAACATGGTCTAGCAGAGCCCCTGTTCAGTACAAGTTGTAAAACTATGGAAATACATGTGGATTTCATCTATAGTTTATCCTAAATGTAGTTTGGGGGACAGGAAAAGACCTGTAAATTTGTCTTTAACTTTTTATTTGTATTAATATCACCACCTTCTTGATTTGTTTTCAAGCATGTATTAGAGAAATACTTTCCTTTTACATTTCTATTTAATTTGTAGTCTTGCAGAATCTCAAAGACTTAAGTGACTTTAGAACCAATGTATTAAATAGTTGGACTTGGTGGGAGTAGAATCAGGAAATAGCCTTTTGCCCTGTCACTACAGTCATTCAAACCAGCTCTCTGAGTGCCCCCTCCTCACCCCTGCTTAACCCCACCCCCATGGGATGCAGATCAAATCCCTTAACCGTTCAAAGGTTCTTGACTATTAACTGTCTCCCTTCAATCCCATTATAAAAAAGTCCAGATTGACCTAAATCAAAACTTCACTCTCTCATTCAATTGAAGGCTTCTCTCCATCCCACCGTGTCCCAGCCTGGAGCCCCTGCAATGGGAAGGAAACCAGCTTGCTGCTCATTCTCCCTTCTGGCCCTCTCCTTTCTCCTTCCTCATGGTCTGTGCATCCCCTGACTCCTCCAGGGTCAGGGCAGGGAGAAAGGTTACCCTTTTTATGGTTCAAGCTGTTGGTGGTTCTCTTTGGCTATTGAATGACCTGGAAGATGTCCAAATGCAGGCTTTCTCCCTTGTAGGTTCTTTAAAACAACCCTGGGGAAACTCCACCAGGCAGTTCCCCAACAGAGCAATGGGCTCCCCACTGATCTCTCGACGACTCCCCTCATCTCCAATGCAAGGGTGACCCACACGGCCTCCTTGGTCTCCTCTACTAGCCAGTTCTCAGGGCAGCATCTTTCAAGACAGCTCAAGCCTCATTAATCTCTACTGGCCCATCCGGCCTTCAGGAGATATCCTATGCCTTCAGACTCTGTCCACGCAGTCAGCTGCCAAGAGCCTCTCTCAGCTCCACTCCAGCAGAACTAGGGACAGGCCTCTGACTTTCTACAACTTACGTATCCAGCAGTGGGTGGGGTCAGGTTTCCCATTTGTAGTCAACACCCTCTTTCAGTATGTGATTTTCCTGAAGTTTCCTTTACCTGGCTTGGAATGGGCAGGGGATGGGAAACTCATTGTACTCCCCAAAAGACTCAGTCTCAGGCCTTCTCTTACTGGATGGGGTTGGCTGATGGGAGAGGGCTATGAGCCAGTTTTGCTCTCTTGATAAGTCTGTGGCTATGTCTGACAATACGTCTATTGGGCAGGGTTCTGGTAGGAAATAGACGGCACACTCAAAGGGGTAATTGGACAGAGTTGAAGGGACTTTACAAAGGTGTGGGGAACGTTCAGGGAGCCACAGGCCATGGGGAAGCATCTTGAATCTAAAAGGGCAAGGCAATGGGAAGTTTCTGGAGCTTTGGGAGATCTGGAACTGTTGGACTGGTGCTACAGCCTTTAGTAGAGGGATTCAGCCACCCTCGGACTGTGACCAAGCAGAGAGGGAAACAGGAATAAATACCTTGGCCCCTCTCCTCCTGCCCTTGGATCTTCTGCAGGTGCCTCCCATTGGCTGAAGTGAACGCAAAGCCTGTGGCTGAGGAAGGCCAGTTGATAATACTGGTAGCAGTCAGCCCGGCAGGACCAGGATAGAGAAGAATGGTGCTAGAGGGGTATGTTGGGAAATATCTAGTACATGCCCCTCTCTTTACAATGTGCAAGAACTTGTCACATTGTCCTCAACTCGGAGCTGCAATGACATGAGTGAAAGTCCATTTGACAACTAATAACCCATTGCACACTTGTCTTTCTCTCCTCCTCTCCTCCCAAAGGCATGGCATCTGCATCCACAGTATAGACTGCAGAGAAGTGGGGAAGGCCTGGAGCCGTGATGGCAGCCTCTCACCTTCTTCAAAGAGTGGCTTCCTTCTGAACCTGATCAACACTAAGGCCACCCATGTGCAGACATCAGCTGAAAACCGCATAACCACAGTGCAAAGAAGATTGGAGTGAATGTTTGATTATCTGCCATTTGAGATTCTCTAGGCCTCAGCACCCCCATTATTAGCACACATAATTAAGAGCTGGCTCAGGCTTGCTGGCTGAGGAGCCCTTCAAGAGGCTGTGGCTATAGCAGGAAAGGAAACAATTGGGCTGGTGATGCCCAAGGTGCAGGCAGCATTCCAATTTGACTTTGGAGGCACAGGGATGAGAAGCATGGTGTCCCCTCCCTCATTTGCTACTCTAAGGATTGCCTCAGGTGGTGTCCAGTCCAGGTGGCACAGCCTTGTGGGCAGGGCTGCTGATTGCTGCTGGCAACCAGACTCCTCAGGAGAGCTGGCTTCTCCTGAAAGTAAGGACTGACTTTGAAAGACTCATTCATCAATGTCAGAGCTCCTGCAGACAGGATGAGGCCCAGCGTGGATGGGAGTATACTCACCAACACATCAGATTCTTGTCACACAAACAAACAATCATGGATCATGCACCTTAATGTTCACCTTTTCCTCTCCCACAATCAGGTGGAGTCAGGGGAGGCAAGGGGAGGGATTGTGGGGACACAAGATAGGAGTGAGGAAGGCAGCACTGGGCAACTCGGTCACAGAGAAGCAGGTCCCCAGGGAAGAGCCTGCTGGGCCACGGCCTTGCCTGGGAGGACTGGAGATGGTGGTGAGGTCAGCCCATACTGCAGACTGTGGTATGGGCCACCAGGGCCACCAGGCACCTATCCAAGCTCAAGCTCTAACTGCTGTGAGCTGTAATGGTTAACTTTAGGTGTCAGCTTGACTGGATTAAGGGATATCCCGATAGCTGGTAAAGCGTTATTAGGTGTTTCTAGGAGAGGTTAGCATTTGAATCAGTGGACTAAGGAAAATCTGCCCTCATGCAATGTGGGCGGGCACCATCAAATCAGCTGGGAACCCAGATAGAACAAAAAGGCAGATTCTCTGTCTCTACCTTCTTGAGCGGCTCCACTCATCTTCTCCTGCCCTTGGACATCAGACCTCTAGATGTCTGGCTTTTGAACACTGGGACTTGCACCAGCAGCCTTGACAGCTTCTCAAGACTTCAGCCTCAGGCTGAGAGTTACACCATCAGCATCCTTATTTCTCAGGTCTTTGAATTTGAACTGAGCCATGCTACTGGCTTCCCAGAGTCTCCAGCTTGCAGATGGCCTATTGTGGGAGCCAATTCCCCTAATAAATCCCTTCTTGCAGATACAGGCACATATACACTGATATGGTTTGACTGTGCCCCACCCAAATCTCAACTTGAATTGTATTTCCCAGAATTCCCATGCACTGTGGGAGGCACCCAGGAGGAGGTAATTGAATCATGGGGGCTGGTCTTTCTCGTGCTATTCTCGTGATAGTGAATAAGTCTCACGAGATCTGATGGGTTTATCAGGATTTCTGTTTTTGCATATTCCTCATTTTTTTCTCTTGCTGCCACCATGTAAGAAGTGCCCTTTGCCTCCTGCCATGATTCTGAGACCTTCTCAGCCATGTGGAACTGTAAGTCCAATGAAATCTCTTTTTCTTCCCAGTCTCAGGTATGTTTCTATTAGCAGCATGAAAACAGACTAATACATACACAGACACACACATTACCCTATTGGTTCTGTTTCTCTGGAGAACCCTAACATGCTGGCTAAGAGCATAAATGTTTCCATCAGACAGACTTCCATTCAAATCCTGGCTAGGCCACCCTGGATTTGTGACCCTGGGAAAACTGAGGCTCAGTTTTCTGACCTTTAAAATGGAAATGACCAATCTCAAAGGGTGTGCTGAGGATTAAATGAAGTAATATATGCAAACTGCCTGTCATCATACTTGGCACACAGTCTGCAATCAATAAATGACAGCGTTAGCCATTATTGTTACTGTTGGCAGGCCCCCATTCTTCTTGCTTAGCCAAATCCCACAGAGTGGCAATCTTGGTCATTTATTTATCCAAAAACTGTTTACTCAGCACCTCCCATATGGCACTGGAGAAAAAAGAGGCCTCAAGGAGCTTTAAGTCCAGCAATAGAGCAGAGGAGTAGAGCTAACAGCTGTGACGTGGGGTGACCACAGGAGGCTGTGGGAGCACAGACACAACCCGCCTAGCCCAGGTGGGGATGGGCAGGGAGGCCTGCCTATAGGAGGTGGCACTGGAGCTGACTCTTGCAGGATGAGTGGGTGCAGCCAGGCAGTCACACTGGGGAAGCCGTTCCAGGCAGAAGCAACAGCCAGAACTGATGAGGAAGACAAATGAGTGTGGTAGCTTTGGGGTGGCCGTGGGTCAATGACAGGTGGGAGAATAGGAGATGAGCTGAAGAGGAAGTCATCATGCTGGACAGAGGCATCTGGATTGTATCTGCAGGAGCAGGGAATTCCAACAAAGGACAGCCAGGAGCAGAAGTCATCAAATAGCCCTCCTGGACATCATCATGACTTTGCCCAAGGTGGCTGATACTTGTTTCCCTGGAAGCTGTCCAGGGAGAACCCCAGGCCTGGCCCTGCATCGCCCACTACTCCCTGAAGTGAGGGCAGCCTGACCACCTGGGCATTGCTGCCTGGGAGTCAGCCCTAGGGGGCCCAGATTACCACTACTACCACTACCACCACCTATCTCCTCCTGGAAGCTGCACCTGCCCAAGCCAATGCCTGGAACTTTGAAGGAAAAACAGCCCCAGTCCATCCATTTGCATCCACCCCTTGGAGGAGAAGGCCAGGCCAGAGCTGTGCTTTGCCCAGGCTGCCAGGAACTGGTGGATCCTCCATAGAGGTGGCCCCCCAGGCTTTCAGATGGCACATCTCTGCTAAGGGCACATTAACCTTCCTTAACTCTGACAATTGTCCTTCTTGGAGACAGCAGCTGAATCCACAATCCAGTTCTACATGTGGGAGGAATGGAGGCTCCATTCCCTCTGAAGTTCTAGCTGATGCTCTTCAGTGACAGGCCAGCTACGCGCTGTCACTGCTGCTGCAGGGACATAGGGAGCAGGAATGGCGTGGGGAGATCACCCTCCATGCTCTCTGAAAAATGAATGTCTTGAACAGCTTCGAAGTTCCAGACTGTCTCTGCAAGTGACAAGGGCTGCAGGCCAGAGAGGAAGGCAAAGTACTTAATAGAATAGGTAGAGGAGGGATAAGGATTTGGGTCTAAATTTTTAATCCAAGCCCTAGGTGAACTCAGAAAACTCACTTAACCTTTTAGAGCCTCAGTTTCCTCTCCTGCATTATGGGATGACTGCATTCCTGGCGAAAATGATTGTCTATGTTTCTCAAATAGGGAGCTCTGCCCCTGAGCCTACATGGTGATATGGTGAGAAGTACATATTTTCCTAAGGCATACATTTTATCCAACTATTTTAGAGACAAGCATATTTTAAAACAGATAAATATTCTGGAGAAGCATATAACATTTTAATTAATGATAAAGATAACATTTGAATTATCAAAGCAATTCTACTTTGGCTATAGGCTCTTTGGGCTATAGCCAGACCTTGGGACCCTGCTTCCTGCTTCCTTGTCATTGGGGATGTGTGAGCCGGGCCACTGAGAGGCACAGCACAGGGAATCCTTTTCATGACACAGGGCAAGTGTTAATATCCACTGCCTGAGAGTGGAACATTCAAGGCTGTGTGTCTTTGTGGCCCATTTTGCCCATGAACTTTTTTATTGTAACAACTATCTAGTCCATCTATCCATCTTTGATACAATCATAGAAAACCTTTGGGCATCAAAGGATACTTCTCCCTGGAGAGTGAATATTGTGGGAATAATTCAGAGAAGAGGACGGGAGGGAACCAGCACAGGCTGGAGGAGACAAGCAGGAGGAGATGGGGCAATTGCTGGCATAGGAGACAGACACCTGGAGAATGATATGGGGGGAGGAGAAATCTAAGATCTGAGGGCCTCAGGGACAAGTGGAGGCAGAGCCACAGTATGCTGCAGACCACATAGAGAGGGCTCAAGACTACCTGCAGCCACAGGCCAGGTGGGGAGCAGAAGCCGCAGGGAGGGAAATGATGGCCCACTGCTAAGTATGAAAATGACCTCTCTAGGTCTCTGACACAGATTCATTACTGATTTATCCCTGCCCTTTTATTGCAGACCCAGTTTAATAGTCAGTCCTCTGTGTCCCGTTGATCATGTTCTGCCAGGTTTATGGAAAAGTCATCTCAGCCTAGCCTCTGACTGTTCTCCTTCTCAAGCTTAATACTGCTCAGTTTAGGGAACGCAGCCATCTGCTTGCTGGAAGCACATTAGCCCAGAGATGCCCCAGTTCTTTGAGTTGTGGCCCATGTGATCAAAATGGAGAGGTAGAGACTGCATGCAATTTTAATGAATAACAATGGTGAAGTATATTTAAATGCATAGATTTTTAGCAGCAATACAAATGTTGAAAGGAAGAGGGGAAGCCCATACCCCATACCCCTACGTAATTCATTTTATTCCTACTGAAGTGCAGTTACAGGTCTGGTGCTTGCCATCGATCAGTTTTGATCAAGTGGCTGAGAATATTTCTTAATGCCTGAAATTCTTTTTTTTTTTTATTTTTTAAGTTCTGCGATACATGTGCAGAACGTGCAGATTTCTTATACAGGTATACATGTGCCATGGTGGTTTGCTGCACCCATCAACCTGTCCTCTAGGTCTTAAGCCCCACATGCATTAGGTATTTGTCCTAATGCTCCCCTTCCCTTACCCCCCACCCCGTGGCAGGCCCCAGTGTGTGATGTTCCCCTCCCTGTGTCCATGTGTTCTCATTGTTTGACTCCCACTTACGAATGAGAACATAATGCCTGAAATTCTTAAAAAGACCTGTGGAATTTAACTGGGGCACACATGATTTTTGCCTCCAGGTGGAAGAAGATACTTTCCCAGAACTCGCCGTTACCCAAAAGTGGGCCTCAGAGTCATGCATTTGGGGCTACAAATTCAGGGGATACCGTGGGAGCCACAGTGATTAACTTTGGCATTTCAGAATGTTCCTATCATTGGACACCAGATGATGACCTGAAAACCTAAACCTTCATGTTCATCCAAATCTGTGAATCACTTCTGAAGCTGTCACTTTATTTCCAGCAAATAGCTCTGCGATTCTCTAAAACAGGGGATTCTACTGAGCCGAGGGCATTTCGTCGATGGGAGATGAGCACAGTCTCCAGTTGTCATCTGCTCAATCCTCCTGTCCCGTTGGAGCCTGAATGTCTACATGTCCTAGAACAAATCGGCAATGTTTCCCCCTGCAGCTTCAAGTTCTCTGTGTTCAGATTTCTTCAGGAAGAAAATAATATAATGAATCACAGGGAATCCAACACATTGGGCCTTTCAGTGGTGAGAAAGCATTGGAATGAATTTCTTCAACAAGTGTTCACCACGCAGCAATGGGTTGGGCACGAGGATGAAGGAAATAGAGAGTGTCCCCTTGTGTCATGCAATCAACCTGTCTTGCAAAGTTTGCAACCCAGACTCTTCCAATGACTCGTACTTTTTAAATTCGAATAAACTGTTAAAACTTCCTTTGTCTCTCCTTTCCTGCAGGTACACCATCAGAGAAAGCAGATTTTCAACTATCCACAAAGCTTGGCGAGCTCTTTACTGGTAGGGGATAAGGCCTTACTAGACTAAGTACATGAAATCATTAAGTAAAACAAAATGTTTCATTAAAAATGTCAAGTGGGCAGCTTAAGGTCAAGTGAGACAGATTTGGCCTAAAGGCTTTATGTTGTTGTGTACACTTACAGAAAAGAATCCATAAAAAGAGCTCAACTGGGAAGTTGAAAACACGTGGAACATAGATTACAAATTTCAAGCGGCCACAGTGTAAATTTCTTTAAGTTTATTCTGTTTCTTTCAGGCCCTACACACAGGCATTGGGACCAACACTTCTTCTGATGCCTGACCCAATCTCAGCAAACATGAAGAGACCCCTGGGCACCAGTCACTATGCTTGGAACTTCCCTTTAATCTGCATACAGCCCTCTGAGATAGAGGTTATTAACCTCAATTTTATTGATGAATAAATAGTTTTATAAAGGTTAAGAGGCATTCAAGCCTCACTACCAGCATCTTTGCCTTTAAACCCCAGCTGTCTCTTAGTGTTTAGAAGGTGGGTAAAATAGAAAAAATAAACCTCAGCTGCCTCCTATCACTGCCAGCTGGAGCTGGGACTGGTTATATACAGCCTTGGGAAGACAATTTCCTCATAGCATAGTTCTCAAACTTCACGATGCCTACTTGAGGAATATTACAAAAAAAAAACAGATATGGGGTTTCTGCAACTGATTCAGCAGGACTGAAGATGAGGGCTGGTCATCTGCATTTTTAGAAGCACCCTCCATGGCTAAGTTGCAGGTGGCCCACCAAAGACTGCACTTTGACCTCCTCTGGCAGAACATCTCCTGCAATCACTCCTCTGCCTCCAGGCAGACACCATACATACCAGCCCATCTTTGAAGAGAATGCTGGATTTTAGAAGCTCTTCCCAGGATCTTCTGGTCTGGTGCAGGAACCTGGAGGCAGTCCTCACCACTTCCCAGGCCGAGCAAGGGAGAGGCAGGAAAGAAAGAGTAAGCGGGGCTCCTCTGCTCCTTCCAGGGCCAGCCCCCGGCAGGAGTGACCTTTGCAAGCCTCGCTTGTCAAATAGCTGATTCCCACCCTCTCTGCTGCTCGTGGGGGCTGGTGCAGTGCAGCTCAGCGCTCCTCAGCAAGAAGGGTTCTGGCAACAATCCTCTAAGAAGGAGAGTTTAATGTTCTGTCTCTGGCATTATAAAATTAATATATTTATGAAGAGAGCAGGAGAGGACTTTCGGGGTAAATGTCTTTCTTTTTTCCCCCAGGGTAAAGGCCACTTAGCTCAAATTCAGTCAGCTGGCTCCATGGGCCCTCAAAGTGTTTGGGGCTTAACTGTGCAGGAAGAGAATGTTGTATACACAGCCCTGCTGTATCTTCTCACAGTGGGTTCTAGCTCCTCCCTTGAGGCCTTGGGAAGGAACTGCTGGAGTCCTTTATGGCCAGGAATCCACCATCTCCCAGCCAAGCTCTCCCTGCCTCCACAGCACATAGGAACTCATTTACTCATTCATCTCTCCAGCCAACCATTCCCCCAGCATCCTTCCATTCTGCATGTAGCCAACCAACCTGCCAGCCAACATGGTTCTCACACCTTCATTCATCAAATGTTTATCAAGCCCCTTCAGTGTACCAGGCTCACTGTTACAAAGCCAGAATCCAGAGCCATTGCTGTCTCTATGTGTGTGTGGACTCCAGTGGTTCTCAAACTTGGCTGAAGATTAATGTGGCCCAGAGCCTTTAAAAATCTCAGTCCAATTCATCTGTGTTGGGGACACACAGATCAATAGGACTCCTCACCATTAAGGAGATTACATCTCAGAAATTTTGCTTCAAAGGTAGAGGGAGACCCAATACTAAAGCTATGGTTGAAATTTTATTATCTTGCCCAACTATCAAACTCCTACTTACCCGTCAAAACCCAACTCTAATATGCTCAACTTCCAGAACTCCTCCCCCTGCACCCCAGGAGATTAGATATTTCCCAAGTGTCTTATTGTGTTTGTTCATGGCTTGATTCCAGCCTTGTTGTTGCTATTTGTATCTGCCTCTGGTGAGGACAACAACCAGTCTTCAAGTGTATTTCTTGTGCTGAGCCCATGCCTGCTGGGCAGCGGTTTAGTGGCTTTCTAACTTTCGTGAACCTAAGAATCACCTGGGAAACTTGTACAAAACAAGGACCCCCCCAGCTCCACCCCCATGTGGTCTGACTCGGTAGGTCTGAGATTGAGGCTTAGGAAGTTGCATTTTCAGTAAGTTTCTCAGGTGAATCTGATATAGGGTCTCTGCAGCCCACACTTCGATAACTATTATGCCGGTGACTCCATAAAAGTTTTCTGAATGAATGAACAAAAAAACCCAAGGAATTAAAAGTCAACAAAAAGTCTGGGAATTTAGTAAGGTCTGTGGATGGCATCCATGTTAACTTCCTAGTTTTGATATTGAATATAGTTATATGAAATGTTACCACTGGGAGAGACTGGGTGAAGGGCAGGTGGGGCCTCTCCTTACTATTTTTGTAACTTCCTATGAATCTATAATTGTTTCAAAGTAAAAAGTTTTAAGAAGTCTGTGGTTTTCCCAGGCCTCAAGGATGTAGAGTGGTAAGTTGCTTCAGACCGCTGATCAACAGACCTTTAACTCCACCCTCTAGAGCCATCAGCCCACAGCTGAGTACAATTAATTATAGACTTAATTATCATGAAGGAATTCTCTACCTTTCATTCTTTGCCTAATTTCTCAATATCTTCCCAAATAATCTTATAATATTTTCTTTTGATGTAAGGTGTGTTAAAACTATTTGGGGAAGTTGAGGACAGCATTTGAGATGATGGAGACACTGTTAGAAAGCCAGAATCTGGGGCCATTGCTGTCTCTATGTGCATGTGGACTCCGGGGTTCTCAAACTTGGCTGAAGATTAAAAATCTTTAAAACTATTGAAATTGGAGCCTTTAAAAATCTCAGTGCCCGGGCCACACCTCGTTGCAATCAAAATGAGAATTTCTGGGTAGGACTCCAGGCATTAGGGTTCGTGAAAGCTCCCAGGTGATTCCAATCAGTGGCGCACGTTGTTGGCCTGTGGGCCTGCGCAGGAGGAGGGAAACTGTACTTCCTTCTGAACCGCTGCCTCTAAACTCAGCTCAGAAAGACCCACAACCATATTCAAGGCAGGACCAGCCCTGCGATCTCTTCTCTGCCATTCTTCTAAGCCAATACCTGGAGGCAGGAAGGACTTCCACTTGCCTTCCAATGGAAGCCTTTGTTGGGTCCACAGCGCTTTCCCCAAGTGCAGGGGACCTTCTTGTCTGTGGGGCTGAAAGACCCCTTTCATAGCGAATGGACACTTCACATGGTCTGGAGGGCCCTCAGTGTCCCTTGGAAGTTCACAAGGCCTGACTGGCTCATCGACAGGTAGGCTCCCAGTGTCTGTCCTGGTCAGGAAATCCTTTCAGGAGAGAGTCTATCAGATTCATGCTGGAGTTTTGCCAGGGTGAAGGGGCTACATTGAGGACCCTTATGGCAGAAAAGGGGCTGGAGCTCTGGGGGCAGAGCACCAGGTAAGGGGCTAGTGGGGCCCTGTCTGGTCACAGAAGGGGTACAGGATCCCTTTGGGAGCATTTGTCACCCACTGATGACGTGGTCCTGTGTGTCCCATGGAGAGGGCAGGTTTTCGGGTCCTGGGGATTCTGAAGCGTGGTCCATGGTGCCTGGAGGTTACAGACAGCCCAGTTCATTCTGTAGTGCCTGAGGGCTCTCCACCCTCACCCTACCCCACAAGGATGGGGTGGGGTGGGGTGGGTAGGACCAGTGCTGACATTCCGCAGATTGCCATATAGGACGAGAGGAAGTACCTGTGACCAGAGGATACCCTCCACTCAGGGTGGTGCAGCCCCTGGAGGCCCCGTTAGAGAGAGCCTAGTTGTCTAACCAGGCTGCGTCCACCGCTAGCTGAGAAAGGGCTTCTAATGAGCTCCGCGCTCCCCAGGCTCACCTGGAGACAAATAACCAGCTTGGCTTCATGGACCTCTTGGCCATCCGTACCCACACCTGCCTGCTCACCTCAGCTCCTTTCTCCCTTCTGCTCACCTCTGGTTTGTCAAAAACTTGGAGACAAAGCCCTCACATTGATTCACTGAACCTTACAACTGCTTTGAGTAGAAATGTGAGGCCGGGTGCAGTGGCTCACGCCTGTAATCCCAGCACTTTGGGAGGCTGAGGCGGGTGGATCACTTGAGGTCAGCAGTTTGAGACTAGCCTGGCCAACATGGTGAAACCCCCATCTCTATTCAAAATACAAAACTCAGCCAGGTGTGGTGGTGGGCGCCTGTAATCACAGCTACATAAGAGGCTGAGGCAGGAGAATCACATGAACCTGGGAAGTGGAGGTTGTAGTGAGCCGAGATTGTGCCACTGCACTCCAGCCTGGGTGACAAAGTGAGACTCTGTCTCATTAAAAAAAAAAAAAAAAAATTGAATTTTCCAGTGGGTGTATTGGATGATCCAAACAGGAAAGGCAAATTTTAATTTTGGGTCTAGCCACTGTAGTAGCCAAAGTTTATTTAACCTATTTTAGATACTGCATTGTACACATTAAATCCCCCCAAGTCCCCGTTTTACAGATGAGGAAATTGAGGTTCCAGCACATACACTGACTTGACTCAAGAGCCCACATGTGTCATCATTGTGTTCTGTGTGACCTCCAGGATCCTTCACACTAAGACCTAGAGGTCATTCTCATTGCCCCTGGAAGGGACCAGAACCCCTGTCCCTGGGAAATGGAGGACAGTCTTCTGTAGTTGGCTGGATCAACACTGTCCACTGAGAAACAGGACGCCTAGAAGCAGGATATCTGGGGAAGAGAAGCCTTGGCAATGCCCTTCTTGACCCGTTGGATGAAAATGGCCTAGTGGGCTGAGCCCCGGTTTGGGCAGGAAGGCGAGGTTTGTAGGCCAAGCCGGCTCCCATCTCTGAGGTTCTCCCCAACCTGTTGGGACATTTGAGGAGGAGGCTAATGTCAAAGATGGAGTGACCCCATTTCTGTTCAAATCTGATATGGGGAGCTGGGAGGAGGGGGACGAAGGTGTGAGGAGAGGGTGGGCCCACTTCTCCAGGTGCCACTTCCCTAGATGAAGCAGAGCAGAGAATCCCCAACTCTGGTCCCAGAAAAAGGGAAATGCATGCTAGGTGACTGAATTTGAGATAAGCATCTCACAGTGTCTGTCTGTTAACATCTACATCTTACTTGTATCCCGTCTCCACGTACTAGCTGTGTGATTTGGGGCAATTTCTGTTTGTCAGTTTCTCCATCTGTGAAACAGGTATAACAACAGTATTCAGCACCCAGGGTCGGAGTGAGGCTTAAACAGTTCAATGTGTGTGAAATACTCAGCACAGTGCCTGGCACACAGGCAGTACTCGGTTGGTGTTAGCTAGTAGTAACAAGTCTCTTTTGAGACAGAATAATTTCTTTTTCCATAAGAGACACTTGGGATAGATCAAAGAACTTTCTTGACTGTTAAATAGGCTAAGACACATAAGATTATTCTACAAAGAAAACAGAAGCATCTCCTTCCTGGGACCCTTGTAGAAATTATTGTGGTTCAGGCAAAAATGATAATAAACATGTCTTGAGGGCCTACTATATGGTGGGCACTTCTGTCTGCATCACCTCACTGAACCTTGAAAGCCCTCTGCAGGTGTTTCCCTTTTATAGAAAAGGAAGCCCAGGCTCAGAGGAGGTTAAGTGCCTTGCCCCAGTAACAACTATGGTCCAAGCTTCCTTGCCCCTGCCTGCACCGGGTGACAGAAGATGGACAGACAGTATGACCTTCAGAAAACCTCTGCAACCCGAGGAGTCTCACTTGGGCTTGCTCAAACCATCACCAAAATGGAGATCTGAAAATAATCATGCTCCATTCAGAGTGTTTCTCTTCTCTCCCTATCATACGTTCTTCCAACATCCAGCAGAGCAGGAGGGGTGGCCAGCCCAGGGCACTGACTGACATCTCTGAGCAGAGCTTTTCAGTGGACAGAGCGCAGACAGCATTGCGTCTGCAGAGGCCCGCGGGCAGGGTGATTGCTGGGCTCCCACAAGAACAGGCAGTCCTTGGAGGCTTTTGACTCACACTTTGTAAATTGGTTTCATGCATGGGCTATCAGTGGGGGCCTGGCTAGATAATAGGATTTTCCAACACAGCTCTTTCCCCCTCATCTGCAGCCACCCAAATCTCCGTGCAGAGTGCCTGGAGGGGACGTGATGTGCTTGGCAGGGAGCGCCACGTCAGGCTCCATGGTCCTGGCTGGGGTGATGCGTGTCTAAGAGGCCATGGTTCAGAGCAGTGTTGGAGAACGGCTTATGTTCTCTACAAGTAAGGAGCGGGGGTGGGGATGGCCCAGGCAGGCACCCACAGCCAAACCTTTCCATGGTAGGTGGGGGTTGGGGGTTCTCAGGAAGTGCCAGGTCCTCAGGAAGTAGTCTGCGGGGTCAGGCTACTGCTCACGGCAGGGTACCACCAGCCTCGACTATCCACAGCAAGTCCCTCCTGCCCAGTCAGACCCAGAGGGAGGCACATCAGAGCCCAGAAGCCCAAGCAGCCCAAGTCCAACCACGACCGAGAAGCAGATGCTCATGAAGGTGTCTCTGGGGAAGCGTTCTCAGGAGAAATGGGAGAAGGGAGGAAATAAGGATGTGGTCTGGGCCCGAGATCAGCTTCGATTTCATCCCACTGGGAGCTCAGGAGCACAAATGATACCACAAGATCAGGCTCACCTTGAGTCAAGGGGCCTGGTCTTTTTCCCCTGCTGTCTGTTAGTTGGTCATCAGCTGTTGGCTTAGGGCAAGGGAACTGAGAAGGCATGTAGCTAGCCTCTGATGGTAGGCAGCTCCTACTCAGCTAAGGTGAATTATCCAGAGAAGGGGCAGCTGGGAGCTTTAGTGGCCAACACACACAGGGGCTGGGGGATGGGCTGCACCCGTCCAGCAAAGGGGACTTAGGGGGATACCAACATCCCTGCACCATGCCCATGGGAGTACAGCCAGGGCACGGCTCAGCTGGAACCCTGTCAAGAGCAGCCTGGTGATTCTGACCTGTAGAAAGCCAGAGGGCCGACGTGCCAGACAGCTGTACAATGGGCAGTGTCTGCGACAGCCTCAGCCATCCCCCAACACCCTTATGCTGACACTACAAAGCCAGTGATTCTCAAATCTGCCCTCTTATCTTTTCCAGCAGGGTCACAGGGCTGCAAGTTTCATCAAGGGCAGCATCTGGGAGCCTCTGCCCAGGGCCCCTGAAGCCAGGGCCAGCCCCATCTGCACACAGGCACACAGACACCTATCAGAGTTATTCTGTAACGATCCAAAGCCTCCTACCCAAGAGCCTTTAATACAAGTTTGCTGCTGAAACACAAATATCCGCCTTCGATGCGGAAGAGAGATTAAATTAGGAACAATCTTAATTCTTTCTGGCAGAGGGAAGCGAGCGAGAGCTGTCAGTTCCCCAATGATAGATTGTTAAGGAAATCCAGGTTTAAAGGCATTTCATAAGTTTGCTTTTGCCTGCTAATAAAGAGAGTCAGCTAACGGAATCCGATCACCAGGCGAGATCGTAATGAGATAATGCAATGTGCTCCACAGAGACCCAGCCAGCTCCTTGAAATTCCTCCGAGAGAGTTTCTGAAGTACCACATTGTGACAAGGAAGGAAAAGTAAGAGGGGAAGAGAGAAGGGGAAATGGGCATAATTAACCAAGTAGATTAGGTGATTCAACAAAGATCACACGGTCTCAGCAGGCTGAGGGGCTGTGGTATTTATCACCTACCTCCCGCCTGCTTCTTGGTCTCCAGGCCTGCGTGTTTTCTCAGTGAGACAAGCAAGCTCAGAGTCATGTTCCTGGAATATGCAGAGATTAGAGGCCTGATCACAAGCAGGTTGCCTGGAATCCTCACCAGGTAGCTGGGGGTGGGCCTCAGCAGGGTCTCTTCCAATACCCCAAGGGTTTGAGGGAAGGGACTGGATTCTGAGGGACCCTCGGCCTAGGCTTGAGATCACTCAGCCCCGTGTCCAGCTGGCTGTCAGCTATGCACTGAGTGTTCAGGTTGGGTGGCTGCGATAGCACTTGGGCTCTGCTTTAAAGATGTTTGGCCCCTGCCCTGGGGGTTGTTCTGGGGCTGAATTACACCGGAGGCTTATGCCGTGGTCTGGGCTGGGCTAACTCTGTGTGTTCACCTGGACACCAATGGTCCACCTATTTGGCAAACCAGAAAAGCAGACTCATCCACATGCAAAGAAAATGTAATTCCAGGCTTAAGGCAATAACATAAACTTCCAAACTCCTATTTACTATTTCAGCTAGCTCAGCCCCCATACCTACTCTGCTCTTGTCTCCACACTTGTAGGCATGGGCAACCTTTTTTTGTTCTAAAGGACTTTGAGAATGTGAAGGCTATGAAAACCTCTTTCCAGAAAAAGTACGGACACACATAGACACCAAGTTGTCATGTAACTTCAGGGGTTTACAGATCCTGACCCTGAATCCTAGCTTTCAAAACTCTAGAGAGGAGGGGATGATCCTCGCTTTGGTGTACCCTGTGCAGACAGATGCAGCCCAGGCAGGAGGCCGTCTGGAGCTGGTCCGGCCCTAGAGACAGGGAGCGCTGTTGCATTTCCTGTGCTGCCCAGATTGTGTTTCCAGGCCTCTGAGTATCTGGGGTGAGAGAAGCCAGTGGTCAGCAGGGCAGACAGTGGTGACCACGGAGGCAAGAAGTGAAGGCCAGGGATGGTGGCTCTCAGGTGCAGGTGGCAGCCCACATGATTGTCTCTTATCTTGGATCTCTGTCACCCCCCACTCTCTGTTCCCTAAATGGGCCAGTAGATGGTCCCTTGGAAGGAAAAGGGCTTTTGTACACACTTTGGAAAGCAGCACAGAGTAGGTGCTGGGAGACCATGTCCTCTGCTATAGCCAGAGGGAGAGAACCCCAAGGGACAGAATGGTGGGGGCTACACGGGAGAGGTAGAGGGAGCTGAGGCTCTGGAGCCTGGAAGGACTCCCAGAGGGAGGATGGGTCTGGGGAGCTGGAGACTGCTCACTTCCTGTCCGGGGACTGGAGGGGCTCTGAGTTGACTGTAGCCATAAGGTTAGACACAGCCATTGGTGTTGCTGCCTAAAAGGGGCTTCTTTCTCTCAGTGATCACTGATGTATCATGTCCCTGTAATTGTGTATTGTATTTTGGCCGTGGTGCATCCAGAGGAGATTGGAAATTGAGATCGAACCCTCTGTCCCTGGCAGGACATCCATCACACACTGAGGGGACTGGGTAAGGTGAGGGAAAGGGGCAGAAAGTCAGGGGGTGTTCAGATGCAACCAGAAAAAAGTGGGGAGCCATGCAGAGGAGGATTTTCTCTGGATCTCAGAATCCTTTGTGGCCCAGTGCCCCAGTGGCAATGCTCACGCTGCTCATGTGTCAGGACTTGCAGAGAGGATCAGGGTGTGGGAAATGGGGGCCCTGGCATCCTGGGGGCCTAGACTTGTCTCAGTCATTCAATGACGAACATTACTTGGGTGCCACCTTATGTCAGACACTGTTCTAGGCACTGGGGATACCACAGGAAACAAAATAGACCACGTTCTTGGCGTAGGTATGCTAGTGGAGGCGCTCAGGCATGGATCCTGGTCTGCCCATGTGGGGACCAGATGCCTCACCATCATCAGATAGGCTCCCCAACCTCCTGTTCTTGCAGGTGGATAGAATAGACCCTTCCTCAAAATGGATCAGGGGAAGAACTACAGGACCTCTGGCCTCCTTCCTCCCACCTCCATCTCCTTGAGCTAAGAAGACAGTCATCAGGGTCCATCTCCTTCCACCACCCACTTCACCAGGGTCTAGACCTGGCTCTGGCAGGACTGTCTGAATGAGCTGTGGCATGTCACTTCCCTCTCTGCTCCTTGGCATTCTTAACTATAAGATGAGGCTAATGACACCAGCTCCAGGTGTCATCACATCACCAGAATTCTGTTAGGACCATGGAACCCACAGAAAGTCTGGTCAGAGAAGAGACTTCAGGAATCCTTGAGCCCAGTGGCCTCATTTATATAAGAAGAAACCAAGGTCCACAGTGGTTCCTACTGAGATCTTGTCTTAGAAGGCTCCTGATGGCTCTTTGTAAACATGAGGGGTCATTTTGTTACTTTTGCTATTTTTCCTTTGAGGTCCACTGGCTGACCTCCCATGGCCCAAGCAGAGAAAGGAGGCACCAACCAAGAGTCCTACCTGCGGGTCCACAAGTCCTTCATTTGTCCTCAAAGACCTTGTTGGCCTCAGGCCCTGTGGAGCTCCCCCTGCTGTGACTGCCCAGTCCCTCTAAGAGGACGGAAGCTGTTTATTGCTTTCTTGCATAGTGGGGGAGGCTGGAGTTATAGGCTAATTAAACCACAGACAGATTCCTCAGCAGTTGGCTGGGACCATAAGTGCTGTTACAACAGTAAAAGGCCAGAGATGACAGATGGAGCTTTTCCAGGATTATGTCACCATCGACCCCGAACACGGCCTCTGCTGCACCCCTCAGCTTCAGGGCCATGCTCCATAGGGTGATTGCTCTGCACCAGGGAAGTCTATAGATGATTAGGGGAAAAAGTAAAAACAAAAGACAGGAGTGGAATGGGCTCAACCCAAACGCAGTGGCAAGCAGTAGCAACCTGATCACACTGTGGTCTCCCTGAAAGAACAGGAAACTGTCCAAGATTCTTCTCAAAGGGAGAGCAGGGATGTTCTTCCCAAAATCGAACTGAAATCCCTTCTGCTGCCAAGACAGGAAAGGGATGGGGACAAAGAAGATGACTTGCCAAGAGACAGAGGCCACGAGCTGGGGAAGGGTCCTTCATGATGATCAAAGGCTACCCTGGGGCATGTCCTGACTGCTCCCTGACAGTTGCCCCAGTCAGGGTTCCTACCTGTTGCACTGCCTTCATCCCACCTTTTTCAGGAAGTTGACCTCGATGAGATTATGCCAAAATCTTGACTTTGTTTTCCAAGCTACCCACAATCAATGAGCTGGAGGGAGGGAGGAAGAGAAAGGCAAAGAAATGATCTCACCATTAGAAATAACCTTCAGGGAAAATCTTCATCTGGTTCTGGAGTCAACCATGTTGGCTCTGGGTCCCCTCTCTGCTGGTGCCCAGTGGCATTGGCTTGGACAGTTCATGTAACCATACCTGGGCTTCTGGTTCCTCCACTGTAGTAAAAACAGCTAGATATTCCTGCCTTGTGGGTGCACTGTGAAGCTCCAGAGAGATCATGAATTTACAACTGCAAAATGCTTGGTAGAAATGAACTGTGGTTTTTCAGCCACTCATTGGAGAACACAGGCTCCAAGAGGAGCTAGAACCTTCTTTACCCTGGAGAAGAAATCCCCTCTTTCCTTGTTAATGAATTCCTTGGAGCTCGCAGAATCAGAAAAGCCACCCTAAAGTTTAACCTCATGCCCAGCTGCGGCTAGACTGCTGAAGGGACAGACCCAAACAGGAACTGTGAGACGGAGGAGCTGGAGCTCAGGAAAGGCCCAGCTCTCACCTCCCTCCAGCTGGGAAGATGGTACAAATTTGGCCAGTCTGTTCCTCTATTTCCCAGCTGCCCATGTTCCTCAAAACCTACAAGGTCACTCGGCCCGGCTGGAGTTCTAGCTGGAGCACTGACGTGATGCAATCTGACAGCCCTTTCTCCCTCTGCCAGCCCAGGGCATGGATGGAGGCTGCAGGCTGCCAGTTGAAGGGGGAGGAGTAGCTGTGTCTTGGCCTGGTCGTGGCCCAGGGAGGCCAGGAGGACCAGAGGTGCTAAAAGATAGAAAAGCTGAGAAGGAGGTTTGTAGGAAGTCCCTGGGCACTCCCCCGCCCCCCTCCCACCTGGCACCCTCACCGCACACCTCACGCTCTAAGACCAGCCCCAGTGTTCAGGAGCCACCTGCACTGGGGTTGTCTGATTGGGTCACCCCATGGATGGCAGCCCTGCAGGAAATGGGTGAGGACAAAGAGGGGCATCTGATTTGCAGATGCTTACGTTTGCCACAGGGCTGGGGACCCCACTGAGAGCTCATCTCCCAGGTCACGTCTTTTGACAGCCTCTTTCTGTTCTCCTAGTTGGGAAGAAGAGGAATGAACACTTGGAAAGCCCCTGCTTTGTACCGGACTGTGCCAGCCACATAAGCTCCCTTATTCATCCCCGGTGGCAGACAGGGACCCTAGGGGACAATGACACACTCACACCCCACACTATGAAGAGAGTTTAGAAATGTTTACAAAGGTGTGGGTGGAGTCTAAGGAAACCAGCCAAAGGTAGCGCCATGTCCTTGCCTGGCAACAGCAGGGCACTTACCCTGCCCCCCCATCCCCAGTGGGCCTGGAGGGGCAAGAGAAGGAGCAGGTACTGCCCCTGCAGAGAGCAGCAGGGGAGGTCTCTGGGGAGGGCTGGGGAGCCTGGGGAGGGCTGTCTGATCCAGGGATGCAGCCAGCTTGTGAGGACCCTGCAGGGAAAGAATTAGGGAAATTAATCCCCAATTTTCCTGTTTTTCTCTCCCCCAGTGTTCTGCCAGTGCTGCCCACTGGCCTGACCCAAACAGAAACCAGAGAGCAAGGGAGCTCACTGATGCCATCCAGTTGGGGAACCCTTGGGTGTGGGAGCCAGGGGCAGAGCAGGTAAAGAGTAGACTAGAGAGGTAAGCAGCAGGTGGCCAGCACGCAGGAGATAGGAGTGACTCCTTTTACAAGTGCCCAAAGTCAATGGCTGATGACAAAGCCAATTTTTATGGCCATGCTCTTACTAACGTCTTCTGTCTAATCGCTTATCTCCAAGAAAGTAAGACAGGAGGTAAAAGAGGATGGGTCGTAGGGTCTGTTTAGCCCACCCAAGCCAAGCTTCCAGCTCCAGCAGCTCCCTAGCCTCTGGCACTCAAAGCCCCTCAGGTCTACACTGGGGACAGATTCTAGCCCAGCTTGGCCATCAACTGGCTCCTAACCTTAAGAAATGTCTTAGGCTCTCTGGACTTCAGTTTTTGCATCTGCGGGGGAAAAAAAGTAATAAAATAGTCAAAAATAATTCTCTCTCTGTTTTCATTGCAAATAGTTTTAAAGTATAAGTATTCACACGCACACACAAATGACATTGTTTGGCAGTAAAGTCAACCCATAAATGCAAGAGAAAAATCATTCTTTAATTCAACAAATTCTTATTGAACAACCTACAAAGTACAACCATTGTTCCTGGTGCTGGGGACACAGCAGCACACAAAATAGGCAGGTCTCTGCATTCATGGAAGTTCTGGTCTAGTTGGAGGAGACAGACAATGACAAACAAATGAATACACAGGAATGTCAAGCGGAGGTAAGTGCTTTGGGGAAAAGAACAGGATGACAGCAGGGCCCCTCCCTCTCTGTGGACCTGGAAGGGCAAGAGAAGGAGCAGGTACTGGCCCTGCAAGAGCCCAGCCATCTGCGGAGAGCTGTCTGATGGGAGCTATGGCACGCAGGGAGTGCTGGAAGTGAGGATTACAGTTGTATGTAGGGTGCTCGGGGAAGACCTTCAGATAAGATTTTTTTTTTTCTTTTTTTAAAGACAGGGTCTCGCTCTGTCCCAGGTTGGAGTCCAGTGGTGCAATCATAGCTCACTGCAGCCTTGAATTCCTGGGCTCAAGCCATCCTCCTGCCTCAGCCTCCCAAGTAGCTAGGACCACAGGTGTGCACCACTATGCCTGTCTAATTATTACTATTTTTGTAGAGACGAGGATCTCCCTATGTTGCCCAGGCTGGTCTTAAACTCATGGCCTCAAGCAACCCTCGGCCTCCCAAAGTGCTGGGATCACATGTGTATAAGAAATCTTTTGCACAAAGGCCTGAAGGAGTAGAGACATGCAGAGATCCAGGGAGAGGAAATAGCAAGTGCAAAGGCCCCAAGGCTGAGGCACACTGGGCATGTCTGAGAAGACGCATGGAGGGATGCGTGGATAGAAAAGAGTGGCCCAGATGCAGGGAGCAGGAACCACACCTCCATGCTAATAAGCAGAAGGAAAGTGAGCACGGAAGTGGGAAGCACTGCTAGAAGCTACTGCAGTAGCTGAGGGAAGAGGTGATAGCTTGGACCAGCTGGAGGTCCTGAGGAGTCAGACACTGGCCATCTATTGAAAGGGAAACCAAAGTATTTGTTGATGGGGTGGATGTGAGATATGAAAGACAAAGAGAAGAGGAGTTAAGACTGATTCCAAGGCTTCAGGGCCTGAGCAACTAAGGATAGTGTTGTGGCTTATGGAGCTAAGAAAGATGGTGGGTAGAGCAGCTTTGAGAGGGGAAAGCGGGAATCCTGTCTTGGATGTGCTGAGTAGATATGCATGGTCTGGAATTTGGGAGCAAGGACTGGGCTGAATGAGGCATCTGGAAGATGTTGGCACTTAGATGGTACGAAAGCCACAGGTCTGGGGGAGATGAACTGGGACTGGGGAGAGAGAGAAGAGGAGGCAGAAGCCTGAGCCCCAGTGGGGCTGGGTCAGGGGCCAGCACAAGGGACTGAGAAGCAGTGACCAGTGAGGCAGAAGAACCAGATAAGGAGGGCCCAAAAACCAAATCACAGACTCATCCCCCATTTGAATGCAGCTGCCCAGATCCACATGAGAATAGTAGCATATCAAAATAAGCAATGAATTAAAAGAAAAGAATCTCAAAAGCAGTTTATAAATGTAGATTTAGGAGCTGCCATGGCTTTTTTGCCACCATGAGGGAAGCCCACCTGGGGGAGAGGCTGATGTAAAGAGAGGGCCCGGCTGGGCAGGCAACTCAGGGTTCTCCAGGGATTACCTTATCCCAGTAACACAGGCTGATTCAACATTATAATACATATTAAAATAGGTCACTGGATGATAAAGGAAAATTCTATACGGTTATGTCACTAAACATCAAGAAACATTTGATAAAATTCTATGTATTTTTCCCATTTTAAAAGATGCCTCAACAAAGCAGGAAGGAAAATTAAGCTGTCTTAATTATATAACGTTCAGAAAAACCTTAGAAACATTTCCCATTCTGTCTGGAAACAATATAGCGATGCCCCTCCTATCCAGCACGATTTAAGAGAAGAAAAAGAAGGATGGAAGAGAAAACTATTATTTTCAGATTATATGATCATCTTCTATGAAATCCAGCAGAATGAAATGACAGACTGTTAGATAATAAGATTCCAGCACAGTGGTAGAGTTATCAGAGCAACAACCAAAACTCAAAGCTTCCCTCCATGCCACCAATTAAAAATAGATACATTTAAAAGTAAAAAAAAAAAAAAAAAGAACAAATAATAACAAATGCCTTTAAGGTCCCAAGGAATAAACCCAATAAAATATGAACGAAACTTTTATAGAAAAACTATAAAACTCTACTGAGTATCAA
This sequence comes from Rhinopithecus bieti, assembly GCF_001698545.2. NCBI lineage: Eukaryota > Metazoa > Chordata > Mammalia > Primates > Cercopithecidae > Rhinopithecus > Rhinopithecus bieti. Next base: position 638,984 of record NW_016804830.1, read on the forward strand.
ATAAGAGGATCTAAATAAATGGTGAGACATCTAATATTCCCAAATGGGAGATCTCAACATTGTAAAGATGTCAGTTCTCCCCAAATTCAAAGCAACCTCTGTCAAAATCCCAGCACAATTTTATGGAACTTAATGCAGGTAATTTAAATACATCTGGAAGAGAAAGGGAACAAGAATAGCCAGGTAGTTGTTGAAAAAGAAGTATGATGAAGAAGGATTTACCCAACCAGCATAAAATATGTTACAATTACATAAACTGTAGTCATTAAAACAGCAAGATGTTAGCCTAAGAATAGACAAACAGATAAGAAACAGATCATGTGTGTACAGGAGTACATAATAGCATTTCTAATTAATGACCAAGGGTTGGACCATCTATAGATAGCACAGGAGCAGTTACTTGTTGTATCAGTTTAGTCACTGCTGCCTGCTGCCCATAACAGAGAACTTAGCCAGGCTTTAATAACATGAAAATATATTGCTCATGTAAGGAAGGCCAAGACAGATAAGGAGGTAACGAGGCTTCCAGGCTGCCCTAATCCATGGCCCTGGTTCCATCCCTTGAAGTTTCATGCATAGCCAGGACCCTCTCTTTACATCAGCCTCCCCCTCAGGCGGGCTTCCTTCACGGTGGCAAAAGAGCCATGGTAGCTCCTGGATCCACATCTACAAAGCATCATGTCCAAAGGAAGGAAGGAGTCTCTGTTCTTCCCCAGAGATCATCTTTTAGCAGTAAGCAAAATATTTTTCCCAGATGCACTCAGTAAACTTGCCCTCACCCTAACTGGGTCATGCACTGATCCTGAACTAATCACCATGACCAACTTCATGCCATGCTCTGATGTTTAGGCAAGGTATATGGATTACCCTTAAACCAATAAAGCCCAGCACTAAAGCCTGAGGGATACATGGGCACAAGGTGAAAGCCTAAATGAAAGTATAGGGAAGGCAGGAATAAACAAGAAGTGGGCCACCAATAATGGTGCCAAAGCTAGCTACTTGGAAAAAAATACATTTGGGCCCTATTTCCCACCATACACTAAATAAATTTCAAATTGACTGAAGAGCTACATAAGAGAGGTATAAAAATGTTAGAAGAAAATACACTTATAACTTCGGGATAGAGAAGACCTTCTTAAGAAGGACACACACACACAAAAAGCCCATAAATAAAAAAAATGGATACATTGACTGCCAAAATTGTTTCTGTCTAATCAAAACAAAACCCTATAAGAACAATTGAAAAATAATTTAAAGACTGGGAGAAACAGATGAAACATGCACAACACATATGCATCAATATCCAGGATATAGAAAGAGTTATCTATAAAATGATAAGAATAGACAAAAAATATGAGCATGTAATTCATAGAAGAGGATGCATAAATAAGCAGTGAGCATATGTAATTTTTAGTAAGTATGAAAATGCTTACTAAAATTAGGGAAATTCAAATCAAATCAAATATTTTATTTTGGTAAAAACTATAATATTGCTAATAATCAGGGCTCCAGGGAGTGTGGAGAAATGGGAAGTTTGCAACACTGTTGGGACTGTAAATTGGCAAAGAGTATTTGTTCAAATTAAATATACCATTACTCAACAAATTCTGCCAGGAATTTCATTTCACATCTATCCTAGAGAAATACTCCTTTATGTTTACAGAAAAGCAATGACAAAGATGTTCTTTGTTATATTGTTTCTAGTAGTGACTCAAATGTCCAAGAGGGGAAAATAATTAAAGATATATACAAACATACGTATATACAAATGCATACACATATATACATAATAGAATACTATTTAGCAGATAAAAATGAGGCAGATCTATAGGGAGTGGAATTGAAATATCTCCAAGTCATATTTTTAAGTGAAAAGAGCAAATTGCAAACCATATGTACCACATTTTAACATTTACATAAAAAACAAACAAAAGATCCTACATGTTTCTATTTGTATGTGTATGTAAAATGCATAGGCAGCTGTCTGTGAGGCCTCACCCTTTCCCTAGTCACCACTAGGAAGGGGGCTGGGAAAGAGCGAGAAAGGGAATGCTTAGGCTTTATCAGTACTATGTGTATTTTTAAAGCATAACTATATATACCTCCTAGTTAAAAATACATGTAAACATTTAGTTTTTCTTTGCGCACTTGCTGAGGGTGTGCCGCGCGCATGTTCTGGCTCACCCACCTTGTACTCTACCACCTTGGATGAAGGAAGCACACGTTTCTGGTTCCTCCCCACCAGGGCTTCCTGGGGAACCTGAGGAAGGCTCCGGATTCCCAGAATCCCCTAAGGGCTGGGCATGGTGTGGTTGCAAAGCATGTGGGCTTTGGAGCCAGAAGACTTCAAAGACCTGAGTTCTGCCCCCACTTCTTGCTAGCTATGCAACTTTGGTCAAATAATCCCTCTGTGCCATGGTGTTTCCATCTGTAAAGAGGGCTAACTGGTAAGAATACCTTCCTGCAGGGCTCCTGGGAGAAATGAATGAGCATCAGATCCACTGGGCATTAAAATATATTTCTTAAGTTTGAAAGTGCTACTCTAACACCAGGTTCAGGGATCGCCTGTCTTTTCCAAACACTTGTAGTGACCCCTCCCTCACAGGAGGAATAGCGCTGAGTACGAGTTCCCTCCCCCTTCCTCTCCTCTCTGCCTTCCTATGTCTATGTGTGCTAGCAAGAGCTGTGCACTCAGGTGAACAATGACCCTCATTAACCTCTTTGATTAAGTCTTTGTCCTCCTAGTCCCCATCCACACACCTGTTAGCAAGTAGCAAAGGCTGCCCCTGCCTCTGGGCAGCCAGCAGCTCCCCTGTGCCCCTGAGCCTGCTAAGGGCTGAGCTGGTCCTTCCTCGAGCTGTCTTTGTTAGCGTGGGATTGGCAGCTTCCTAGAAGCCACCTGGGAAATGACTTCTGAACCACACCAAAAGGAGCAGAAGGTTAGCAACACTTTGCCTCTACTCCTCCTTGGGCCCAGGCCTGCCTTTACACGTGCTTCTCAGGGAGGAGTAAACTACTCAGATCCTCCCTCCTCCAGGCCAGGCCCTGCCTCTGGAGGGCGGACAGAGATAGTAGGAGAGGAAAATCACTTCTGACCACTGCCAGTCTATTGGCCAGCCAGGTCACTGGCCCCTGTCTCTCGAGACACAGCCGTGGATGGGAGATGAGGGAGCAATAGCTGCCCAAATCGCTCCTGCTGCTCTCCATGCCATTCGCTTGTCGCTGTCCTCCAAAAAATGTGTCCATCATCTGTGAGCCCCAGGCTTTTCTCTCTCTCTGCTTGGACCCAGGGACACAGGAAGACTGAGAAGATTGAGCAAAGTCTCCTGTTCTCCAGTCCTCCTCCCCTTCCTGCTCCCGGAGGGGTACCAGAACCCACACCCAGCCATGTGTGCAAACAAGGGTGTGCACACGCCCTCCAGGGTTCACCCTGCAGACGTAGAGGATCAATCGCTGAGTCCTCTTCTCCAGCCCCTGCCTTTGGCCCGGAGGGCACCTGAATCTTTCTCTACATTTATTCTTATTCTTATGTATTTATTTTTAAATTCATGCAAACCAACAACTTGCACCCAAGAACAAAGATTTCATCTTGTTTAATTATCTTTTAAGACCTGGCCCAAGCATCATAGCCTCTGTGGAGCCCTCCAGAGCCCCCCTCTCCTTCCCCATGGAGTCTTTTCCCTTGTGTCTCCGGCTGTATGGTGAAGTGCATCAGTCATAGAGGTTACTCCACGGGGTTGCATTTTGTCACATCACCATCTCCCCCACCACACTGTGTCATCTGTATCTAAAACACAGTGATGGCACATGTTAGACACACATCAATGAATGATGGATGGAAAGCCTCCTGCCAAGGACTGAATGTTTGTGTACCCTTAAAATTCCTATGTTAGAATCCTAACCCCCACGGTGATAGTATTAGGAGGTGAGGCCTTTGGGAGGTGATTAGGTCATGATGGAAGAATCCTCATGAATGGGATTTGAAAGTGACTCCAGAGAGTTCCCTTAACCCTTCTGCCATGTGAGGGCACAGTGAGCATACAGCTGTCTATAAACCAGGAAGTGAGCCCTCACCAGACACAGAATCCGCCAGTGCCTTGATTATGAATTTCCCAACCTCGAGACTGTGAGAAATCAATTCTGTTGTTTATAAGCCACCCTGTCTATGGTGTTATCATAGCAGCTCGAATGGACTAAGATACCTCCCTTGCTCATCCTCCCCAGCTTCTAAGATGTAATGCAACATAAGTTCTTCTGCTTCCTACTCTTTCAACAGTCATAACTTTGTTGGCCTATATACGTATTTATAACAGAGAATTGGCTGGGCATGGTGGCTCATGCCTGTAATCCCAGCACTTTGGGAGGCCACGGTGGGTGGATCACCTGAGGTCAGGAGTTCAAGACCAGCCTGACCAACATGGTGAAACCCCATCTCTACTAAATACAAAAAATTAGCCAGGCATGGTGGTGCATGCCTGTAATCACAGCTACTTGGGAGGCTGAGGCAGGAGAATCGCTTGAACCCAGGAGGCGGAGGTTGCAGTGAGCTGAGATTGCGTCATTTCACTCCAGCCTGGAAAACAACAGCGAAACTCTGTCTCAAAAATAAATAAATAAATAAATAAA